>NW_002987134.1:289537-414060 GCF_000006295.1 Pediculus humanus corporis
TTGTTTGTTTTATTAAATTTCAAAAAAAAAAAAAAAAAAACGTGGAATAGTTTCAGTTATAACAACAACAACAACAACAACAATTGGAAATTTTTTATTTTTATTTAGGTAAGCATAAATACAATTTCGTTAGGATTTATTATTATTATTATTATTGTTTCAACGTATTATTTTTACATGTGATAATTTTTTTTACTTTTTTTGTTCATTGAAAAAAAACTGCTTTAACTGCACCATTGGTTTATTATTATTATTATTATTATTGTTTAGTTTTGTTTTCGATTGTAATTTGACATTTCAATAAAACAATTCTCGTTCGATTAAATTCTTAAACTTGAACTAATTTTTGTGGCTTTTCAGTTTTTTTTTATATTATTGGATTTCAAATGTTAAGTTCACGTTACATTCATTGCATGATTCAGATTAATATACAAATGTTTTGGTTAAAGGGAATTATTATTATCATTATTTTGTTTTTTTCAAAACAAGTGTGTGTGTGTCTGCACATACAGACAACAACAACAATTTTTTCTATATGACAATTAAAAATTGTATAAATTGGAATGGGGGAAAAAATGTGCATTAACATTACACAATTTACTAGAAACCTCCCCCTTTTATTATCATTATCATTATTATCATTTTTCAAATCCTTTCGTTTGTTTCTTGTCTTGTTTGTTGTTGTATAATTTTTGTTAATTACTTTACTTAAAAAAATTATAATTATGTGTAACTCGAATAAAAACAAGATTTTTACTTTTTTGTAATTAAATTACATTCATCGATAATTAATTATGATTTTCAAAGGATTTTACATTGTTTCACAAAAACAGAGTCAGTGAGAGAGAGAGAGAGAGAGAGAGAGAAAGAGAAATGGGGAAAAAAGAATTGGAATTTTGTTTGAAATTTAATTTAAAAAATTTTTTTAAAAATGTTTTTTAATTAAATGCATGGAAATTAATTTTTTTTTTCGATAAAAGTAAAAGTTTCACATACATATATATATATAAACATGTGAGAGAGATAGAGAGAGAGAGAGTGATTGTGTGTGTGTGTGAGCGAGTTAGTGTGTGCAACCATTGAGAAAAAAATTTGTTTCACGATTAATTTCATAGGTCAAATGTTGATTCGATTTGATTTTATGCATGTTTCATTTTGTGATTTGTTGGCCTGTCAACGATTAAAAGAGGAAGAAGAAAAATTAATTTGATGATTGCATTTTTTTTTTTTAATTCTCTTCTCCTGTCTCTCAATTTCATTTTCAATGTGATTGTTGTTGGAATGCATAACATTATCATTATTAATATTACTAATTTTTCTTTTTGTTAAATGCATTTTTCTCCATCATCATCATCATATATATAAAATGTTGTTTGATTGTTTGATGTTTGTTCCTTTTTGATTCGATTGTTATTTTAATTTTGTGACTCGATGAGAAAAAAAAATTATATAAAAATGAAATTTTTCCCATTTTTTGTTGTTGTTGTTGTTACTGTTTGTTCTTGTTGTTGTTGTTGTGGTTGCTGATGTTTGTTGTTGTTTGTTTCTTTGCTTTTATTATTTGAAAAAAAAAAAAAAAAAAAAATTTTAAATTAATTATGCAATTTGAAGAATCATTGGTTATGTAAATAAGAAATCATTGAAACGAAGCATGAAATCAAATGATGATGATAATAATAATAAAATTATTATTAAATTGATAAAAATTATCATCATGATCATCATCATTGTTGTTGTTGTTAATTTTTTTTTGTTTTTCTTTTGAAAATAATGTTGTGGAACCAATTGAAAAAAAATTCATAATGTTTCCCTTTATGTTTTGCATTAAAAAAAAAATCTTTTATTATGTTTTAGGGTTATTGGGCAAACATTTTTCATGTTTTTTTCAAAATGTCATGTGATTTGACACTTGGTTACTAAAGGGAATAACATATTAATAATGTTTTGATTATGTTTTTTTGTGTTTTATATAAAATTTATGGTATAGAATATAATAATGAAATATTATTTTTCTTTTCTTTCAATTTCTATTGCCATCACCACCATCACCATCATCATCATTAGTCTTCCTCTTTCATTTTGTCTTTCATTTTCATGTCTCCAAATAATTTATTTTTACGATTTTAAAATTCAAAACAAATTAAATCATGTAAATGAAATTAGTTGAAAATTTATTAATTTTCCGTTTGACACGTAAAAATTATTAATAATATAAAATTCTTGCATTGATGTTTGTTTGAATTTGAGTCGATTATGAATCCCTCAGGTAGCCTAATAAGGATTTAAAATTAAAGAGAGAGAGAGAGAGAGAGAGAGAGAGAAAGTGGGAAAATAGGATAAAAGTGAATAAATGAAAGAGGAAAATAGAAAGAATGAATGAGAGAGAGAGAGAGAGAGAGATAAATATATTAGGTTATTTAGCATGTAGAAAAGGTTTTTTAAGAGGGCTTAAACAACAACAACAACCATATTACGTGCCCGAAAATAAATGACTTTTGGCAAATACGTTAAAATCTATATTATAATTATTATTATCATCATTATTATTAATATTAATATTTTGAAATTTTTTTCCCCCCCTTTTTTTCTCTTTTTGGACCCTACGAGTTTTTGGGTTTTGCTTTAACTTTTTTTTTTTGTTCAATATTCGTTTAAGGTTGGTTTTTTTTTTTTTTTACACGCGGGATTTTAAGTGGATTTTTACGGTGGATTATTATTATTAAAAACGTGAAGAAATTTCAACAAACAACGAGAACAAGTAAAAAAAAAATTTAAAAAAAAAAAAATTTTCCTTGTTGTTTATCGACAATTCTTCTCGTTCATTATATTTCGATTACGTTTGTTGGTACTACTTTCCTGATGATAATTTTTTCCGCTGTTGTTATTATTATTATTATTATTATTTCATACGAGAGAAAAATTAGAAAATGAAAAGGTTCGTGAATTTTTATTTAAAGGTTATTTTACTTATACTGAGTGAAACTCTCGTGTTATTACAATGAAAAAAAAAAAAAATTAAAATCGAAACAAAAGTGAAATTTACTATTATTATTATTATTATTATTATTGTTTGATATGAGAATTTTTGGTTGGATTCCGTAAATGATTTTCCCGTTAATTCGTTTTGGTAACACCCAACATAAACGCGTTCGTATGAGAGAGAGAGAGAGATTTAATTTGGTGGAAAAAACAAAAAACTCGTTTGACATCATACATACCGGTTATATATATCGAAGAAGGAATTTGAAAATGTTTGTGTGTGTGTGTGTGATTGGATGAGTGTCCGGAGAGAGAGAGAGGTGAAGGCACGTAAAATGATCGTAATGACCAGGTGGTAGTGGTAGTGGTGGTGATGGTGGTAGCCATGCGATACTTGGTCGTCGTGGGCATTGTAACCGTTTTCCTGTCATTACACAAACGGAAGAAATATTTTTTAAGTCGATTAAATTTAATGGACGAACTAAACAGGCTGGCTAACGAAATAAAAACAAAAAATTTATTACTATTATTTTTATCATTATTATTATTATTATTATTATTATTATTATTATTATTATTATTTTCGAATTCGTATCATTGACGGAAAAAAAGTAAAAAAATGTCAATGCTCCGGACAATGACACTACGTATTTCGGCACGAACGTGTTTGTTTGTTTGTTTGTTGTTTTTGTTGTCGGTACCAGTGGCGAACCTTAAAAATTTTTTTTTTTTTTTATTTGTGGTCAGACGATGTGAACTTTTGTTTTTCCGTTAATTGCGTTTCCGTTCGAGGTTTTGAAGAAAAAGGTCGGTGGTCCGGGTTAGGTATCGTCAAATTTTTCGATAGGGTGGAATTTTCGTCGTGACGTCTTATTACAAAAGGTTGAATTTTGTTTCGCATTGTTTTATTGATTTCTCGACTTTTTTTTACTCAACCCCTTTCCCCCCCCCCCCCCCCGGATGCGTTCGACTCGGAATTATTAAGGGTCGTGATAAAAATTATTTTTTTGAAGAATGAAAAATATAAAAAAAAACAATTAAAATTCCGCACGAGTTCTCTGAGATTTTTATATACGTACATTATTATATAAATAAATAAATATATGTAAAATTTAGTACGAAACATATTGTAAGCGTGTGCGTGTGCATGTGGGTGTGCATGTGCGTGCGAGTATAAAAAAAAAATTTAACAATTTATAAAAATGTCACACGGGGAAAACATAGAGAGTGAGAGTGAGAATGAGAGTGAGAGAGAGAGAAACAATATACGTGGGAAAACAAGAGTGAGAGTGAGAGTGGTGTAGGTGGAGAAATAAAAAAAAAAGAGAGAGAGAGAAAGGGGTGGTGGGGGGAGGAAAAAGTAAATTTAGTGTCATATTTATTTCTCTTGTAAATCAATATTGTCAAATGTCATTCGTTATATTATTGTTTCCCAATCTTTCGACGACGATTTTATTTTTATTTTATTATTATTATTATTATTATTATTATATATAAATAAATTTGTTTTTTTTTTTATGTTTTGCATATGTTTGTTGCGTTGTATGTGTGCACGATGTGAAAATGGCGAAAACGATTTGTTTTGTTTTTATTTTTTCACAAAAAAAAAAAAAAAAAAGAATGTGAAAACAATGATTAAAATGATGATGGTGAAAATTTTTTAAAACTTGTTTTTATCTTATTAAATTATTATTACTATTATTATTATTATCATTATTATTAGTATTATTATTATTAATAATAATAATTTTAACCATCACTGTCAGATGTGATTGTTTTTAATGAAAAAATGCAGCAAATGGAATTTTTCACAATCTCTCTGTCTCTATCTTAATCTCTCTCTTCCTCTCTTTTTTTTTGTGAATTAAGGTTCGATGTCATAAGGGTTGTTTAGGGTTTCCCCCCCCCCCCAAAAAAAAAAATGAGTTTTCGTTATTTCGAATACTTAAAAATTTTTTTTTTTTTTTTTGTTATTTCACGAGTTTATTAAAAATTCGAAATTTTTTTTGTTATTATTATTATCATTATTATTTTTACGACAAAAAAAAAAAAAAAAGGGAAGAGATGAGAGAAAAGGGAAGTTGAAGGAGGAGAAAGGAAATGAATGTGGACGGGATGAATCTGTTTTTCTATCTCTCTCTCTCTCTCACTCTCTTCGCATTTAAAAACGAGTGTAAATTTTTTCGTGTTAGAAATCTTTTGAGAAATTAATAAAATTATCATTATTATTAATATTATGGTCATTATTATTATTATTATTATCATCATCATCATTATTTTTTATTGTTATTAATAAATGGAAGGTGTTGTGTTGTTGTTGTTTGTTTTTATTTAACAAAAAAAATTGAAAACTTTTCTTCTTCTTCTTCTTCTTCTGCCCCGCTTTCTTTTCTTTTCTTTTTTGGTTATAAAATTTGCATTTCATTTTTATTTATTTATTAAAAGAAATTAAATTTGAACTTTCTTTATTTTCTCTAAAAATCAGCCATTTTTGCATTTTTTTATGCACGATAAAGATAATAGTAATAATAATAATAATAATAATAATAATAATGATAATGATGATGATGAAATCATGACAAATAAATAAATAAATAAATAATATTTCAGAGATTTAATTAATTTGTTTGTATTTACATCTGACACTGAGGGATGACGATGATAATAATGTCGCCATTGTCGTCATCATCATCATCATCATCATTATTATTATTATTATTATTATTACCCGGGTGTGTTTATCAATAAGTTGTGCGAGAACGGGTTCGATTTATCACGCAAAAAATGAATTTAATCGTTTCCTTCGGGTTCAATAACCGATCTTTAAAGAATTTTGTGGGATTTTTTCTTTCTTTCCAGAATCGTATAAATTTAATTTAATTTTTTCTTGTTGTTGTTGTTTCTGGAATTCAATTTCGAACGTTTAAATTTTTTTTTATTTTTATTTATGAGATAATTTTTTTTTTTGTCGAATCGTTCGATGGTTCATCGGTTCCATATTTAAATCGGTCGGTTATCGGTTGATAAGGTTGTTAAGATTGTTTCTCTCTCACATTTTTTTTTCCTTTCCAGAGAAAAAGGAAAACTTTCTTAAATGTCCCGCTAATCTTTCAGAAATCCTGTTTATAAACTCTTGAAGTCTTCTTCTACTATGTTTTATTCATCTCTCTTTCTCTCCCTCTCTCTGTCTCTCTCTTTCTCATATATGTTCCAGAGAGGAAAAAAATTTTCCCCCGAAAAAAAGTTTTTTATTTATGTTTGTTTATTTATTTTTTTTTCAAGATTATTTTGTGAAGGAAAATTTTTGGAGAAAGAAAGAGAGAGGGGGGAGAGAGAGAGAGAGAGAGAGAGAAGAAGTGATTTTTAAATATTATCTGGAAAAATTTGTCTGGGGGGAGGCGGGAGGGGAAGCAAATGGCATATTTTGAATCTTCGATTTGTTTGTTTTTTATTTTTATTTTTTTATTTGTTCAGAATTAAATTTCGGTTAAGGGAAAGAAAATAGGAAATCTGGAAAAGATTGAATGAAAATTGGGGAGGGTGAGAGAAAGAGAGAAACGGGGCTAGGGAGAGTGGGGGAGAAAGAAAAAAAACCGATAGGAAAATTGTTTTTTTTATTATTTTATTTTAAATAATGTATTATTAGCAGAAGACGTTTGAAAAAAAAAAATAACGGGGAGTTAGTCGAAATTAGTCGTCGAAATGACGATGCGAATAAAAAAAATAAGAAAAAAAATTTGACGAAAGTAAAAGTTGAAGAAAATTAAACCGAAGTCTTTGTCTCGAATGCCGACCGTGAGAACGTCGGCCTAGTTTTGCTTCCAGAAATTTTTTTTTTTTTTTTTTGCCTTTAATGCGGCTTTTAAAACCGTCAAAAAAAATTATTTTTTAATTTTATTCCGTAATTCTCATCACTTACTTACCCCTATTTTTTTTTTGTTATCAGTTTATTTCATTGTCTTATCAATTTGCTTGAATTTTAAATTTTTAGGTCACGGGTAAAGGCAAATAATGTGTGAGTGGGTCACGGTTCGTAAAATTTAAAACCGATGACGAACGCGGTCACGTGGTCAAAAAAATACTGCTTGTAATTTGTGACGTCACAAACGATTCGCTCGAAATTATTACTATTATTATTATTATTAATTGAGAGAAACGATAAGTTCGATAGAATGACGTAATAAAACCGAGAAAAACTTTTGTGTGTCTGTGACAATAGAGTAAAAAAAAAAAAAATCCAGGTTTCAGATTTTCGTGCCTGGAATTTTTTTTAGATTCGGTTAATCCGTCGACAAGGTCTTTCAGGTTTCAGGTCGATAATGGATCCGCGTCTTCTTCTTCTTTTTTTTTTTTCCTCCCCTTCATTGCTTAATTGCGATTATTCTTCCAAGTTAATTAAGGTGCATTAAGCGAAAAAAATTTTTTTTTTCCATCGTAATCGGTTTTATTATTATTATTATTATTAATTATTATCATTATTATCATTACTTGCCCGTTGCCTTTGTAATCGTTATTTAATAACACTTAAAACATGTTGTCTGTCGGTTCGGTTTTTTTTATTTTAATTGATATATTGGGTTGGCAAAAAGGTATTTACGAATTTTTTAAGAAAACAAAAAACGATCTATTAATTATGCAAAATTATTTTTATGTATTATATTATGTCCATTATTATTGGTGACCTTTTGACATTTTTTGGGTAGTATCATTTTCCTTTTTTCATAAAACTCTTTAGTTTTAGGAGCAAAAAACTGCTCCAATGCAGTTTTGACCTCATTGTCGTTTTGGAATTTTTCTCCGTTTAAAAAATTTTTTAGGAATCGGAAAAAATGATAATTATTTGGAGCTAGTTTGGGACTATATGGAGGGTGCAGCAAAACATTCCAGCCTAGCTCCAGTAGTTTTTGTCCAGTGGCTAAAGATGGGGAGGGCCTGGCATTATCGTGGTGAAAGACAATTCCTTTGCTATTGGCTAGCTCCGATCGTTTTTCTTGGATGGTATCATTTAAATTTGTCAATTGTCGAATGTAAACCTCTGAATTTATGATCTGATTTCGTGGCAGCAGCTCAAAGTAGACTATGCCTTTGTAATCCCACCAAAATGATAACAATACCTTTTTTTGGTGAATGTCAGTCTTAGAAGTTGTTGGTGCCTGTTTCCTTGCCTAGACCAGGATCTTTTTCTCAAAAAGTCATCATAGACAACCCACTTTTCATCTCCGGTGACCATTCTTTCAAAAAAGGGCCATTCGCATTGCGTTTAAGAAGCATATCGCAAAAACCAAGTCGCCTCGTTAACTAACGTTCCCCAAAGTAACGCATCAAGCTTTTTTTGGCACCCAAGACGCCGCAGACAGTTTTTGACGCACGTATGTGACACATCTAGCTTCTTTACAATGTCCTTCGTCGAACTATGCCGATCATAATCAATGAGGGCCTTTATTTGCTCATCGTTAACCTCCAATGGACGCCCGGAGCGCTCCTCATTTTTCAAAAAAAAATCTCCAGAACGGAATTTCGCAAACCAGTTTTGACACTGCCGTTCTATTAAGGTTTCATCCCCCTACACGGCCCACAACTTTTTATTGGCCTGGGAAGCATTAACACCCTTTCAGAAATAAAAAAGTAAAATGTGGAGGAAATGCTCGCTTTGGCTCCCCATGTTTAAATGTCTTTTGCTCGCGTACTATTTATGAGTTCAATGAAATTTTGGTACCGAATGTTACAGAAGGAACCAAGTAATAACATACCAAAAGTTCATGTTTGTACAAAAACGTAAACGTACTCAAAAAAATAAACAAACTATCTGTTGGTAAAATCCGCAGTTACTTATTGGCCAACCCAATATATTAAAGAAAATTCGCATGAATTATTTAAAAAAAAAAAAAAATTGTGTGCGGTGTCCCTGCGTTGTTTGTTGTTTGTTGTTTTGACGTGACGTATAACAAACGAAATTCTCGCGAGAATATTTTAGTTTTTTCTCCCGTTTCGTTTTCTGTTTATTTCTTACGCACACACACACACACAAAAAAAGGGGAAAATTTAAATGATTAAAGTAATTATTTCGACTGGAACGTTTCATACGTGACATCGTTTTTTTTTCTCTTCTCTCCGTGAAAGAAAAATGGTTTCCAGTCTGTTTTTAATGATTATTTGCTGTACGTACGTTTGTAATAAATACGAGAAAATTAAATTGAATCGAATTTTTTTTTTCGTCGCGACTTATGGTTGGTTGTCGGTTGTTTGTTGTTGTTATTTTGCGGTAGGATTTCGAAAATTATAAATATTGCGTTGTTTGCCGTTCGTTTTATTGTGATCGTGGTTTGTGAAAATGAAGATTTTTTTTTCGAATGCGAAAGATGATAATAATAATAATAGTAGGAAAGGAAGAAAATATTTTTAGTTCGATAAGGAGTGGTGGTGGAGGTGGTGGTGATAATGATAATGAAAAGAATGAAAAGGATAAGGGGAGAAAAGAAAGAGCGCGTAAAAATTAAAATATTTGAAATAGTTTTAATGAGTTTATTAATTTTTCGGCGTACGATTGTCATTAATTTGGAAAATTATTATAGCAAGGGAAAAAACAATCGCAAGTTGGCACTACTGTTTTATGCGTTGTAAAAAATTTCTCGCGTTCGTGAAAAACGCTCGAGAAAATTTTCTTGTGTGATTGTTTAAATTTTTCATATTTTTTCTTCTTCCTCCTTCCCTCCTCGAAAATTTTTTTTTTTTTTTTTTTTTTTAAAGTTGGCACGAGTGGAGTGAGAGTGCATATATTTATATATATATCGGCCGTCCACCTGATGATTTTCCTTTCATTCAAGTTCAAAATTTTTTTTTTTGTGAAACTTGCCATTTATCTTTATGTTGGTTTTTTTTTTTTTTCATTTCCTAATAAATCAATGTTTAAAAAAAAATGAATGAAAGTACAACTCAAACTCGATTTTTTTTTTTTTTTTGATTTATGCGATCGTACAAGCACGTGATGAAAAAAAAAAGGCCTCGAAATGAAAAATGTTTGAAAAATTTATGCCACGGAAAAAAAAAGAAAAAAAAAAATTGATGGTGATTTTAAAAACGAATTGCCGCCATTGATGACGGTTTTACTTCTTCCTCGTTTGCATTTTCTAATTTTTCTCTTTCTCTTTCCGTTTTTCGAGTGGTGCACGAGAAGCGTGTGTGTGCGCGTGTGTATACGCTTCCTTTCGAATGTTGAAAAAAAAAATTCGGAAAAAGGTGAGAGCGATGCGGGAAAGGGAGAAAACCTTTCCAAAGTTTTTTCGCAAATCGTAATAGGAAATTCTAAATGGGAAAGGAGGAGGGTGAGGGGGTGGGAGGGTGAGGAAGGAAATTGAATAAACTGATGATTGTCGTTTGAAAATGAGTGGTAAAACACACACACAAAACTTTTTCGAAAAAGGTCGTGGAAGTTGTAAGAAAGAATGAAAAGGTTAAAAAGTTTTGTCAAAGGTTTCGAAAAAGGATAGATGTATAATTTTATTTGATTTTTTTTTTTGCAATATTATTATTATTATTACTATTATTATTTCCGACGGTTTTTTCCCCATCAATTTTATTTCGTTTAAAATTCCGATTGTTTGTTTGTTCGGTTGTTTGTCTGTTAAAACAAAAGTCGGTCGGTCGAATGATGATTTGAATTAATCGTATGTGTATCGTTTGAGATCAAGTATGTATATCCGTAATATCGCATTAAACTTTTTCCGTTTGTTTGTTTTTTTTTTTTTGTCGTTTGAATAATTTATTATTATTATTATTCGTACGATTGTTTGTTTATTTGTTTGTTTGCGTTACCGTGAAACGGAAGAACAAACGAGTCGGAGATGAAAAAAATTTTTTTTTTTTTAATTGTTTTGTTAATAATATTTAAATTACACGGATCGTCAAATTCGTAATTGATTGATGATGATCGTCATCGTCATCATTATTATTATTGTTATTTTTTTTTTTTTTTTTTACGGTGTTCCGTTAATTAAAAATATTTTCAGGCCGTCAATTTGTTTCTCTCTCTCTCTCTCTCCCTCCCCCCTCTCTTTCACACGCATGCACGCACGTTAAACGGAAATTAAAAATTTTTTGACCGATTTTTCGAAACATTTCAACTTATGGAAACGTTTTATCTCTCTCTCTCTCTCTCTCGGGGGGGGGGTCCCTACTTCTCTCTCTTTCTCTCTGTCTGTATCTCTCTCTCTCTCCCTCGTTTCTATTGGAATTGAATGTTGTGTCCAGAGTATGAGAAACTCAAAAAAAAAAAAAAAAAAAAAGAAAAAAAGGTAGTGCTAATCGTTTTTTATCCGTCGATATTAAAAAAAAAAAGAAAATTCGCGTCACGAGACAGGATAAAAAAAAAATAAAACTTGGAAACAAACAAACAAACAAACAACAAAGAATGATAATTGATGTTACTTTACGGGGGAAAAAAAAAAAAAAATCATTTAGTTAGTTTTTACTTAACCTTGTCGTGGATTTTTTTTTGGTTTGTAATTATGGATTAACAACAAAACGAACAACGAACGTACAAACAAACAAACAAACAAACAAACAAAAAAAAAAAAAAAACAAAATGATGGGCAAGATTATTACAACGTATTTTACATTTACTTTTATTATTATTCTCCCTCTCTCTCTTTCGACAATGTGATTTCCTACTCGTGAAAATGCTCATTTATTTCTTTTTTTTTTTTTTTTTTTGTTAAACATTGTTCGCACGTATGAAGGAATTCACTGTTATTATTATTATTTAAAAGAAAAATAATTATGTAAAAGATAAATGAAGTGTGTGAAAATGTTTTTTATTTGTTAAAACGGAAGCGAATACAATAATAACATTGAAAGTTAATAAAAAAAAAAATGAAAAACATTTTTCAGACACGAGAGAGAGAGAGAGAGAGAGGGAAACTTCCTACATAGTCGAAACGCAAAAAAAAAAAAAAAGAAAAAAAATTTCGAATGTTTTTTCCACAATTGAAAAAAAAAAAAAAAAATATTCATTCATCAATTTAATTTTTATTGTTTATAATCGACGTGGCCAACGAATCCGTTTAAATTTTTTTCTTTTAAGTGAAATTATTATTATTATTATTATTCTGGTTTGTTTGAATTGTTTGTTTTCTTTTTTTTTTTGCTTTCCTTTCTCTCTCTCTCTCCCCTTCTCCCCCTCTCTCTTTCTCTCTCTCGTTCGGGTTTTCTAATATCATTGAAAATTTAAAAAAAAAAAAAAAAAAAAACGATTAGGGAAAATGATGGTTTTGTTTTTTTTATTAATGAAGTGGCAGGAGACAGTTTTTTCTTTCTCTCGATAATGATAATCGATATTATATGTTTGTTTCGTGTATGATTTTATACACATGTTTGTTTTTTTTTTTCTGTTGTTCTACGGTTTGTTCTTTTTTTGGGAAGTGTTTGGTTGTTGTTGTTGTTGTTATTGTTAAAAGTTTGTGGTATTCATTGGTTGTTGTTTGTCGCAAATGAAAAAAAAAAAAAAGAAAAGGAGAGAAATCATTAAAATTTAATTAAAAACGATACGATTTGTAAACTTTTCGTTTTTTGCGACACGTCGTGGGATTAAACGTGAGGGGGAGGGAAGGGGAGGAGAGGAGGAAAGAGAAGGAGGGGAGGAAAGGGAGAATAAATAATTATAATCGTTTTTTGTTTCGAAAACGGATTCGTTAAGGTTAATTCGTAAATGTTCATCTTGTTAAAAATAATTTTTCGTCATTTTTATTTTGTGATTTCGAAATAAATTTTTTTTTTTTTTTTTTTTTTACGGTTGGCAAAATTTGTAAATCTCGAATCGAATCGAAGTTGAAATAAAAAAAAAATTAATCGAAACATCGTCGATTATTTCGATTGCTACAATCCCTCTTTTTTGTAGATTTTATTGAATTTAGAGTTGGAAGGAGTGGGTAGGGGAGAGGGGGTAGGGAGAAAGGGAGGGAAGAATGAGTGGAATAAAAACGTTTAAAATGTGAGCCTTTGGTATGAAAGGATATATATATATATATATATATGTACATGAGAAAGGTTTCACTTTCGTTTTCCAACCGGAAGAAGAATAGGCAGAAAAAAGAAAAAAAAAGTAGAAGAAAAAGATGTCTAAAAACGTTTAAAGAGCCCCTGGAGTTTAGCATATTTATTATTACATAAATTTTATTTACAGTTTTCCTTCGGAAAAAATAAATTTTCCCCCTTAACTATCCCAACGGAGAAATATTTTTTCCAGAGATTTGGAATAAAAAAAAAAAAAAAAAATTTTTTTTTTTATCGTTAAAAAGAGTTTTTTTTTTTTTTTTTTTTTTTTTTTGGAAAGCTTTCCTTTTTTTTCTTTTTTTTCCCCCTCGTGCTCTTATCCTTTTGGGTTTTAAACTGCTTCGTGGTTTTTTTCGTAGAGGCGGGGGGGAAAGAGAGAGGAGGAGAGAGTAGAAAGTTAAACAAAAAAAAAAAAATTAATAAAATTTGTTTCTTGTATGTATGTGCATTGCTTATTTTAATCTCGAGTTTTTACGTATAAATTAATTACACATAAAAATTTATTAATATTTTTTTTTTTTTTGGTTTTTAATTTTTCTTTTTCTTTTTGTTTCTAGAAAAAAAAAAAAAAAACGGCAAAAAGTCGGATCTGAGAAGAAAAGAATCCGTGAAAACAACAACAACAAATAAGAAAACCTCGTGTTTGTAACTCGCCTGGAATTATTACTATCAGGTAAGTTTTATTTTTATTTATTTTTTTTATCGATTTATTGATGGAATGACGTCGAGAGAAAATGATGACGTCATCATTCGAAACGTGTCAACAAAAAAATTTTTGTTGTTTTTTTCCCATTCGTTTATTTAAATGGATTTTGCGTTTGTTTCGACGAGTTACCGTGCCAACGACACACGCACATGATTTTGACTTGCTGCCACGTTTTTTTTTTTTTTTTTTTTTGCATAAATTTTCATGTGAACGGATTTTTCGCGGGGAAAAAAAATTCAGTTGAGAGGTTTTACTTTGTTATTTATTTCGGTAGCGAAATGAGAATTTATCGATGAATGTCAATGAGTCAATCAATCAATCGAACGATATATCGATCGATGGGTCGGTGTTTTGATGGTCTAAAATCGCGACGAACGATTTTTCTTTTTTGTTATATTTAATTTATTATTATTATTATTATTATTATAATACAGGCTCGTGATGAACGCCACGTTCCGGGGGATGGGGGAAAGGAAGGTGGGTGGGGGGGGGGTAAGTAAAGGAAAAACAGATTTAAAAAAGAAAATGGAGTCTTTTTTAATTTTTTTTTTTTTTTTGTTTCTTATAAATAACAAAAATTAAATTTATTCGAGTGTAAAAAAAGGTTTACAAATATCGAAAATGCGATGATTGTAAATTATTCGTTGATTTAGTTTAATTCCAAAATTTTTTTGATTGTTCCAGTCTGGAAAATACCTGACTTTAAAAAAAAGAAAAATTTATTCCAGTTTCTTATTTCATTTCTTTTTTAAATTTTATCGTTTTTAAGAGGTAAACTTAATAAATGTTGTTTTTATTACAACTTTTTTTTTTGTGAAAAGAAAAAAAGAGAGCGAGAGAGAGAGGGGGATAGAGAGAGAGAGAGAGATAAAAGACGTCGCGAATAATGTTTTGAAACGTGATAAATATTATTTTTAATTAAAAAAAACCGTGAAGTAATTTTATACTTTTTTTTTTTCTATATTTATTTATATATTGCGACAAAAGTATTTTTAAAAATGGCTATCAGCTCAATAAAAAGAGGAGGAGGGAAGGGAGGGGGGGGAGAAACGAAAGAATAATAATTTTAATAGCGTGTCATTAGATTTAAGAACAAAGCAAATAAGGTTATCAAAAGCTTTTAGCGTATTTTTTTTTTTTTCATTAGCGTGCGTCCGTAACAATTTTTTTAAAAAAAAAAAAAAAACCTCGGTACTCGCACTTACAGGGACGGTACGGGTCTCCCGGTGTAATTAAATCGTGACCGTGCAATAATTAAAAACTCACCAAATACAACTCGGTGTAATAAAAAAAAAAAAAAAAAAAAAAAAAAAAAAAAGTACCATAAGTTGCTGCTACCACTGCTACTACTGCCACTACTACTACTACCACTAGTACTTAAGTTTACGAATGATTTGCGAGTTTCGTGTTTTTCACGGTCGTATAAACATTTGCGTTTATATTTTTTTTTATTTTTTACATAAAAAAAAAAGACGATGATGATGATAATGATAATAATGATTATGGAAATAATGGTTGTTTAAAAAACGATGGTTATGTTAAAAAAGGTATTGAAAAGTGTAGGAGAAAAAAAAAAAGAAAATTTGTGTGTGTGAGAATCCTCTTCTTATTAACTAACCAATATTAATATGATTCCTTTCTTAAGTTATGAAAAAAAAGGAGTGATGAAAAGTTATGAAAAAGAAAACAAATTTTTTTTTTTCATAACTTTTTTCCGGGTTCAAGTGTTTTTTTTTCTTTTGTTGCTGGAAAAACAAAAAGTTTACTCATATATATATTTATTTTATTTGCTCTTTTTGAATAATTTTCAAAGAGTCGTGGAGTTTCTCTCTCCTTCTCTCTCTCTCTCTCTCTCTCTTTTTCATTTCGTTTTTCCGTCGTGAACTTTTCATTTTTTTTGTTTCGAGTGTGTAAAAAAAAACAAAGAAACAAACAAACGAAAAATATTGTTGTTTTGCTGAAAGAAAGAAAAAATTATTTAATTCTTTGCTGGAGTTATAAAAATTTTTTAATTATATTTATACATCGTGTAATTAATTATATGTAAGAGAAAGAAAAATTTCAAATTATTTTTGCTACCAGTTTGTTGTAATTAACGCCAGCAAAACAAAAATAAAAATACGACAAGTTTCAAGTACTTTGAAAAGTTTTTTTTTATTTTTTTTTTTTTTTTTATAAGGATCCATTTCGCGTTTTTAATCTTTTATTCTAAAAAAAATGTTTGTTCGAATTTTAAGTTTTCATAGAGAAACAAAAAAAAAAAAAAATTGTTTCAAAAATTTTTTCGCGCCAAAATTTCGAATTGTTTCATTTTCGTTTTTTTTTTTACCTTCCGGTGTACACGTGAGCGATTTCCGGCACGATGGTATCATTGTTTAGCAATACATTTTTGTCGTTTTTTTTTTTTTTTTTTGTCAATGTTGGCGGCGGTCTTTCGATTATTTCGTGAGATTGACAAATTTATTCAATTTTTTTTTTTTTTGTTTTTTTTTCGTAATCGATTATGAAACAGAATAATTATAAGTAATTGTTTGATGACGTCATTAAGTAACGTCAACGTTATCGTACTCAATTTTTTTTGTTGTTACCTTGAAAGTAACTCATCAGTTAATTCGTCGGTCGGTCGGTATAAAAATTTGTCATTGGAATAGAAAGAAGGATTTAATTAAAGTATTTTATTGTCATTATTATCATTACGGTTGTTGTTGTTGTTGTTATCGTCGTTACGGTTGTTGATAATAAAAGTAAATAGTACCGCGAAACTCATGCGATTTAATTATATCTCGCTGGTGGGGATCTAAGAAACAATTAGAAATTTGTCAGGTAGAAAATTCAAACGGCTGTCATTTAATTAGTTAGAGAGCGAACGTGTAAAAAAAAAATAATTTTTTCGTCTCTCTCTCTCTCTCTCTGTCTCTCTCTCTCTTTGTCTCTCCCATTGAAAAAGAATAAAATCATTCGATAGAATTTTTTTTTTAAATTACGATAAATATTGGATGTTATTTTAATAGAATTAGTTGTTATTATTATTATTGTTGCTCCGACTGCCACGTAGTTAGTGGAAAAAAAAAGAAAACGATGGAAAAGTTTGAAAGAAAAACGGGGAGAAGGAGTGAAAATTGTCGGGAGAAAGAGTTTAAGGAGGGGAGAGGGAACAAAAATGGGGAGGTGGAGGTATGGGAGGAAAAAAAAAAAGAAAATCGAAGAGATTTATGGAAATGAAATAAATTTTTGATTTTTATTATTATTATTATTATTATTATTTTCTTTCTATAGATAAAAGTTTTATTATTGTTATTACCATCATCATCATCATCATCATCATCATTATTTCTTTTATTTTTGTGACGTTGACGTTTTGCTTTTATATATATTTTTATATATAAAATTGAAAACGATTTACTTAATTTGATTATTCGTTATTTTTATTTTATTTGTTTAATTCGAAAAAAAAAAATAAAAAAATAAAAAAGGATGGAAATATATTTTCATCCTTATTCAACCGGAAGAGAAAAAAAAGGTTTTTTTTTTTTTCATGGAGAATTCTGGAGAAGAAGGAGGAGGAAAAGGAGGAGAAAAAAAATAATTTTGTTGTGTTTGTCAATTTATTATATATTATTACAATGGCGGCGGCGTCGTCGTCGGTGAGGGAAAGAAAAAAAACAATTTTTTTTTCTATCTTTTTTTTTTCTCTTTCATCGTTGCTGACGTCACACACATTAAAAGCAGAAGGAAAAAAAAAGCACCTGAATTTTGTTTCTTTTTTTTCTTTCTTTCCTTCTTCTAATCGAATTTTGCTTTTTGCGTTTTTTTTATATTTATTTTGAAAATTTTTTTAATCGAATATTTATTTTTTTTCTATTGCCTTTCTCTCTCATCGTCACGCAATAATAATAATAATAATAATAATAATAATAATAATAATAATAATAATAATAATAATAATAATAATGATAATAATAATAATAATAATAATAATAATAATGATAATAAATTAAAATAAAAATTTATATTTCGGACAGGCGGTGATAATAATAAGCGTCGTATTTTTTTTTTTTTTTTGCTGTCGTCGTCGTCTCTACGAACGAACGAAGCGTTATTATTATCATCATCGCTTTTTCTCCCGCAGTTTAAAATTTCCTCTCATCCTACGTAAACAAACAAGCCACATGGGACGTCTTATCACAACTTTAAAACGTTTACGCCAACTTTTTGTTACCCCGTTGACAACATATTTTAATAATATATATTTTTTTTTTTTTTTTTTTTTTTTTTTTTTTCATAAAAATGAATTTTCACCTTTTCCTTCTCTTTCCTTCTCCTCCACTTCTCCCCCGCAAAAAAATTGCCGGCCCCCCTTTTTTTTTTACTTTCTTTGATCGGAGGAGAGGAAATTTCTAACGGCCATTTTCTTTTTTTTTTTGGGTGGGGGGAAAGGGTTTTTAAACAAAGCAAAAAAATTTTTTTTTCCATAATTATCTCTCTCTTCATTTCCCTTCCCCCCCCCCATCATAGAAATTGATAAGAAGCGTGAGATTTTTTAAAATAATTACGTCATCATAAGTATAAATATTTTTCCTCCTACCGGGTTGAGTAATAATTTTAAATCGTTTTCACTACCTCATTAATATTATTATTATTTATATTATTTCTACGTTACCGTTCGAAATGATAAAGTTTAAATAAATTATTAATATTATTATTATTATTAATATAAAAAGGGAATCAGTCGTATTAGAGTTTTTTTCACGTATCACGAAAAGAAAATTTTCTTCCCCCCGAAAAAAAAAAAAAAAATTATAAATGACGACGTCACATTAAAAAATCTGACGTCAAAATTGTAGAATAATAATGTGTTAAATTTTTTTTTTTTTTTTTTTTAATTTTAATGGCGTTAAATTCTTTTTTTTTTTTAAAAATGTTTTTTTATGTAAAAATTTTCCAGTCGTGAATAATGTTGAGTTACCGAAAAATTACTTCTTCACGATTTTTTTTTTTTTCTGGATAATTTATGGAAAAAAAAAATTTTGTTTTTGGCGGTGTAATTTTAAAAACGTTTACGTTTCTCTCGATAGTGTACACGTGTGTAAATCGTAATGAAAGGCGGTGGCGATGGTGGTGACGATGGTGGCGACTTCTCGGATAAATTTGAAATTTGTTAAAAAATATTCGGTCGGTTTTGTTTGCGACATCGATTTCAGTATCATTATTATTAGTATTATAAAGGGTTTTATTCGTGGATTCACGACGCCATTTTTTTTTTTAAGGCAGTTTTTAATTTCTCTTGGGGGGAGGGGGGAGGGAAACATTTGTACGATTTTGATCATCGACATAAGAATCTTTAATTACTCGCGCGACATTTTCGGTTGTTTTGATCTTAGCGATGTTAATTCCGAACTTGGAGATTCTTCTTTCAATTTAAAATTGAATATCATCATCATCATCATCATCACTATCATTATTATTATTATAGCGTTATATAAATACAAGCATCGGGGGGGGGGAAATGATTTAGTTTTTTTTATTATTATTTTAATGAGGGGAGGCATCACTCGTCGGGCCTTCTTAAAAAAAAAAGCACTCTTGAAATTTTCCAGAGTGTTGTGAGGAGCGAAACGACGGATAATTAATTAAAGAATATTGTAATAATAATAATAATAATCCGGGTTGTTTTTTCTTTCTCTCTCTCTCTCTCTCCATAAAATTATCTTTATTTTAAGTTTCGTGCCTGGATAACAAGAAAAAAAAAACAAAATGGTTTACCCGAATGAAAATTATAGTTTTAGTAAATTTGATTGTTTTGAAAAATTTTTTTTTCTTTATTCAGGTAAGAATTTATTTTAAAAAGAAAGAAAAACAATAAGGTTATTATCATTATTATTATTATCCACCATTAAACACGACAAGGCTACTTGTCGGAGTTTTTTTAAGTATTTATCCGAGGTTTCTACCCGATTCCTTAGGGACAAATACTCGAATTTCGGTGGTGCCACTTATTATAAGATAGCACCACATCAATTCTTGAAGGTCTTCCTGAGTCCGTCTTTTTCGATGGGAACGATTTGTCTCCTGAACTGGGCTCCGGTGACTAACATCTTTGGAGTGGCCAGGGTCAGAAGCAGTGAAATTCACGTTCTCGTCGAGCTGCCTCAGGTCGACAGTAGAACAAGATTTTGTTTTTGGTTCTTACTTTGTCTTGTTCTCATTTTTTTTTTTCTCTTTTTAAGCCAACAGCACGTGGCGTTCTCAAACGGTCACCCATCCAAGTTTGCACCACGCCCGATGCTGCTTAACTTCGGTGATCGTACGGGAACCGGTGTGACCAGCACGCTATGGCCGTTGGCTTTTATTATTATTATTATTATTATTATTATTAGTATTAGTATGGTCACTCTTAAACACGACAAGGCTCTTATTTGTGGGGGTTTTTAAGCATTTATTCCAGGTTTCTACCCGACTATTCCTTAGGGATAAATGCTCGAATTTCGTTGGTGCTATTTATAATATTTTCCGAAGAATGTGGGCCGTCCCACATAGTGCGATTTCCTGGATGGTTTCTTCTTTTAGGTTCTTCATAATCTTCTTTAAATTTCCTTTCATTGAATGTGGCATCATGGCTCCCTGTGCTGCTCCCACAATGACCGGAATCGTTTCTGTTTTTTGTTCCCC
Source organism: Pediculus humanus corporis (assembly GCF_000006295.1). Classification (NCBI taxonomy): domain Eukaryota; kingdom Metazoa; phylum Arthropoda; class Insecta; order Psocodea; family Pediculidae; genus Pediculus; species Pediculus humanus. The sequence goes on from NW_002987134.1 coordinate 309,939, forward strand.
ACATCCTGGCTATTTCAATTTTATTATTATTATTATTATTTTAATTCATCGCGAGATTCCATGCTTGCACTTGTAAGAGTTTTATTTCCAAAATTCTACCCGATTCCTTACGAATAAATGTTTCGATATTAATTTTTTCCTAGATTTTTTCAGAATATTCTCCAATCTTATCCAGACTTTTCCAGTTTTCTCCAGATTTTCTCCAGACTTCTCCAGTTTTCTCCAGGATATTTTTAGACTGCTCTAGCCTTATCCAGACTATTCTAGTTCTCCAGTTTTCTCCAGTTTTCTCCAGACTTCTCCAGTGTACTCCAGAATTTTTTCCAGACTTCTCCAGTCTTATCCAGAGAAATCTCCCTATTCTTCTACACAGCCTTTCTAAACTTTTTTTCTAAACTTTTTCAGCTTTTTTCTAAACTTTTCCAGATATTCTCGGGACTTTTCTTGTTATTATTATTATTATAATTCTCATCATCATCATCATCATTATTATTATTATTATTATTATTATTATTAATATTATTAGAAATCGTTTCCAAGTGAATCGAAAAGGGGTAATGAATCGCGTAAATGGATAAAAAAAAAAAAATCAACTCGTCAGTTTTCATTATGTTCTGACAATTTTTTATTTTTTCATTTATTTATATTATTTTATTACGATTTTCGTGGAAAAAGAAAATGAGAAAAGAGAGAGAGAGAAAATACGTACTTTGCATATCGGATTCCCTCTCTCTCTCGTTGGCAATCCCTGATGTAGGCCCCCTGAAAAGTTCTTATTTATTTATTTTTTTAAATGGAAATTTTATAATTAGGAAAAATGGAAAATTTTAATTTTTCCGGTTGATTTTCGAACACGCGTGATTTCGTGGTTTTTGATTTTTTCGCGGCTTTTTCGATTTTTCGACGTGGCAAAAGGTTTCTTTAACCTTTTTTTTTTTTGCGGTTTTTACGAAGGGCAAAGAAGTTTAAGGTTTGGTAAAAAAAGGATAGAAAGAAAATGAAAACATTTTTTTTTTTTATGCGGCGACGAATAGGAAATAGGTTTTGCTTTCCCTTTCCTTTCCCCTCCTCCTTCTCTCCTTTTTTTTCTTTTTTTCAAAAGCGGGTCGTAGTAATAATAATAATAATAATAATAATAATAATAATATTGATGATGATAATAATAAACCGTTTGAAAATTTTAAAACGTTTAGAGAAAACTTTTCCTTTTTTTTTTTTTTTGTCGTCGGAAAAGGGAAAAATTTTGAAATCTCGTGAGGTTTTTTGTAATTTCCGGTTGAGTCACATTGTGTGTTGGAAAAGAAAAAAATTTTTTTTTTTTTTTTTTTGAAATTATTGTGCAATTGACAAGGCTTGTCACGGGGTTTTCCCCCTCACCCTCCCCCCGCTTTTTTTTGATGTATACATAAACATACATCCGTGCATGTATGTTACGAGTTTATTTGAAGTGTGTTTTGTTGTTGTATTTTCCGGTTTAATGTTTGTTTGAAATTTAAATTTTCTTTTCTTTCTCTTCCGGCCCCCCCCATCTCTTTTCTTTCCCTTAACTTTATTTCTCATATTGTAAAATACACAAAAATGTTTGTCCTCCTCCTCCTCCTCCTCTTCCTCCGCCCAGCCCGTTGAAAAATTCCATTCGACTCGATTGATTTCACCAAAATGAATTCGTTATATCGACAACGATAACAAATTGGGGGGCGGTGGCGGTGTCGGGGGATAGTGAGGGAGGGAGGAAGGGGGGTTAATCGATATTGATTTTGTTATCGATTTACTCTCATATTCCGGTATTTGATTTCTTTGGGTTTTTCGCACGTTTAATTCATTTTTTTTTTTATAACTCGAACGAAAAACGGTTACATATATAATATGAAAAATTTATTTTTTGTTGTTGTTTTGAAAATTTATTATTATTATTATTATATTTTACCCCTGGAGGTTTCAATTTTACTAAGGATTCTCTACTACTACTCCTACTACTACCACTACTGTTCTTTATATTTAAAATTGCTTATATTATATTAAATTACTTTTACTGTAAATACCGTATTTAATAAAATCGCCTGAAGGATATTTAACAATATAAATTTTCGATAGAATTAAAATGAGAAAGGGTGAGGGGGGAGAGGGAGAGAGAGAGAGAGAGGGAAAAAGGGAAATAAGAAGGAAAAATATTTGAAAATGCCAAAAAAAAAGAAAGACAAATCGAAGTAAGAGTTGAAAAGGAACGAGGGAAGGAAGGAAGGAAAAAAAAATAAATGCGAGAAAAAGAAAAAAATTTCATGTTTGAATCTTCTAGAAAATTCCATCAGTCAGTCATTTACCTGGGATTGGCTCGAGGGTTTTGAATCAAACGAGTTTATTTTAAATATATATACATACATGCATGCATACATACATTCAATGTTACCAACCGTATCGATACTTTACATTCCGCGTACGCGCGCGCGCGTGTGATTTTTTTCAAAAAAAAAAAAAAAAAATTTTTTTTTTTCCTCTTAATAATAATAATAATAATTTTGTATTTTACGTGTTGAATGTGTCTATGCCTACTAGAATTTACGTGGAATCGCGGAGGCATACGCACGCACACCGCGGCGGCTTACACTTATTACGATGACGTGTGTGGTAATAATTATTAATAATTTAGTAAAACGTCGGATTTTTTTTTTCTTCTTTAAAAAGGTTCGATTTTTCAAAAGGTTGACGAAAAAGGATAAAAAATTTAAAATTAAATTAAATTTTATTAATCGACCAGTATTTTGTCGCAGATTTGTTTTTAACGTTGAAAAATTTGCGACAAGTTGAGAATGTATGTCTTCTTATATTTAAAAAAAAAAAAAAAAAAAACTTAAAAAAACCAGCATGTTCGGTAACGTTTGTTTGTCGTTTGTCTGACGCCGCCGTTTGTTATTGTATTTTTTTCACGGGATTTTGTTTGTTTTTTTTTTTTTTTTTAATAAAATTAACGGTTAAATTTATTGCTCCAGACTTTTAAATTCCGAATGAAAAATTATTTTTATTTTATTTTATTTTATTTATTTATTTGTCTGAGTAATAATTTTAACGGTTGTCGCAATATTACCGAAAAATATGAAACATTTTTTTCTTTTTTTTTTCTTTTTTTTTGTTTTCTGTTCTTAACCTTTTGGATATTGTTTCTCTCTCTCTCTCTCTTTCTCTCTTTCTCTCTTTTTCATCCCCCCTCCCCCAGGGTTCTGTTTTTTGTTTTTTCGTTAAAAAAAAATAATAATAATAAAATGAAATTCGTAATTTTTATAAGATTTCGATTTACCAATTGGAATTTTTAATTTTTTTCTGTATTTTATTATAATAACGAAATTATTATTATTATTATTATTATTATTATTATTATTATTATTATTATTATTATTATTATCATTATTATTATTATCATTATTATTATTATTATCATTATTATTATTATTATCATTATTATTATTATTATCATTATTATTATTATTGAACAAAAATTTACGTGTTTGTGTGTATGTATTTTTTTATTACGTGGTTGTAATTATGACGTTTCGCATTTGGAGAATTTTTTTTTTTTTTGGGTTAATGTAAACATTTTTTTTTGCGTTTTATGCGATGCATGTGTCCGCCATCTTTGTTTTTTTTTTTTCTCGTGCCACTTTTTTTTTTTTTTTTTGTTTTTGTTTTTGTTTTGTTTTGTTTTTTTATTTTCGCACGGTAAAATGTCATTTTCAGTTGTGTAGCAATCATTTAAAATGTTACTTTAGGGAATATCAAACGTTTTGAAGTTGTCGGAAAAATAAAAAAGGAATAAAGTAGGTAAAAAAAAAAACGAAAAACCGTTTGTCGTACAACCGTAGGTTTGTTGCTGCTGCTTCTGTTGCCGTTGCCGTTGCTGCCGCTTTAAAATAAAAAGGAAAAGAAAATTTTTTTTATATTTTATTTTTTTATTCTCAGTTTTAAATAATTTAATACAAAACCTTCGCTTAGCCATTTCTTTTTTTTTTTCTTTTTCTCTGCTGCCTTTTCAATTTGTACTTTTTTTTTTTTTTGTATTTTTATTCTTTCTCTTTCTCTCTCTTTCTGTTCGAAGAAATTAACCGTCAGGTTCTTCTTTTTTTTCTTCCTTCTCTTTTATTTTTAGGTTTTTTTTTTTTTTTTGCAAATACGCTCACGGCAACTGGGAGCAAGCGATTCAATTTTAAAACATAATTAAAAAAAAAAAAGGGAAAAGGGAGGGGTAAAAGGGGAAAAATAAGGGAGAGAACCTTTTTCGAGAGACAAGACTTTTAACGAACGAGAGCAAAAAAAGAAAAAAAATTTGCTCTCGTTCAGTGACTCGATCGTTCATCGATAATGATCGGATTTAATAAAAAATAAAATAAAAAAATGAAATTTCATGCGTGAAATTATAACAATTAATTAATTATTTGATTTCTCCCCTTAAATGATGTTTGTTTTCCCCCTCCCCCCTCTTTTCTAAAACAAACGAACAAACGGGATTAGGGTGTATGTTGTGGTGGTGGTTGTGCTTCGATATTTAAATTTTCCGAATCGATTTATCGATCGATTGCATTTTCTTTTTGGTCACGATCGCCTTTATTATCTCGTTTCGTTGTTGTTGTTGTTACAAGAAAAAGGAAAAGAATGAAAGGCATCCATTTGTGCGGTTGGATTAAATTAAAAAAAAAAATGTCGGTAAAGTTTTTAAAAGGTTAAAAGAGGAAAAAAAGGTTAGGGGTAAAAGGTTACGTGGAAAAAAAAAGAAAAAAAAGAAAAAAAAATTAAATTTTTTTTTCCCCGTTTTTTTTTTTTTTGTTCAAATTAGCTTTGACTCGTGGGTTTAAAATCATCATCATCATCATCATCATCATCGCGAACGTCAGGCATCGCAAAGTTATTATTATTATTATTTTCTTTGATTTATATTTTATTAAAATTAATTGATATAATGAAGAAAAAAAAAAAAAAAAAAGAGGAAAAGGTTGGAGGGAAAAAGAAAAAAATTTTTTTTTTCTTCTCACAATTTAAACGGAAAGTCGCTGTCTAGTAAAAAAAAAAGGAAAAAAAAGGAAAACTTTTTTTATTTCCTTTTCTACGGATAATTTAATACGAAAAAAAAAGAAAATTTTCCAATAAATCGATTTTTTTTTTTTTTATGTTATAATTGGAAAATTTAACTTTGAGTTTTAATGAGGAGCCATCGACAACTCTCGAACAATGAATAAAAAAAAAAAAAAACATTTCAATTCAAAAATCGATGAATGGACGTAACAAATGTCAATTTTCCGGATGGTTGAGATTTAAGGCCTCCCTCCCACTTTCCCTTTCCCTTCCCCTTCCCCTACCCCTTCCTCTTCTCCTTCCTTCTTTTTGTGTAGATTTTCCGTTTTTTGTATTGTTTACGTCACGGATGAAAATTTTTTTCCTTTTTTTTGTGTTGTCCTTGCGAGAATCGAACGAACGACTAGTTTACGAAGACGACGGAAGGAAAAAAAGAAGAAAAAAAAATTACATCGGCTGCCACGTTTTTTTTTTTACTTCGTTCGTTCCGAATAATCGACCGTCGTAATTGTTATGTAGGGGAATAAACAAAAATACACAAAGTGGCCGAAGAATATTTAAGTTAATTACACGTTGCGACCATTAAAAAAAAACATTCAAATTCGTTTGCATTTCGGCAAGTCAAGTAATTTAAAGTTAAAATCGTAATCGAAATATAAATTATTATTATTATTATTGTTGTTGTTGTTGTGGTTGTTGTTGTTTTTGCTGCGATTAATAGGTTCGATCTGGAGGAAAAATTTTAATTGTCTCCTGGACAAAAAGTCCAGTTTTTTGTTGTTGGCGTTTTTCATTCGTCAACGAATGAAAAAAAAAAAGTAGTTGTTTTGTTTTATTTATTTAATTTTTTTATATTCAAATTTTTTTTTTTTTTTTTTTGTTCGTGCCCATTATATATCATAGATTGACAATGAATCAGGCTGTCAAACGTTTAAAAAAAAAAAGGGGGGGGGGAAAAAAGAAAAAAAACGGGAAAAAAATTAGTGTCTGGAACGTGAAAAATCGCGACGGATTTTGTTCGAATTTAAAAATTGATGGGAAAAACGAATTCTGTGGGGAGATAGAGAAAGAGAGAGAAAGCGATAAAGGGAGAGAGTGAGAGAGAGAGAATAATAATAATAATAATTATTATTATAAACGTGTAAATGACGTCATTTAAATAAAAAGTATTTTCAAGTTGCTCGTTTATTTCTCGTTCGTTCGTTTGCTCGCTCTCTCGCTCGTTCGTTCCTGTATTTCTTTATTTGTTTGTTTCTCTTTGTTTGTTTGTTTCCGTTTGTTTTAATAAATATAATTAACGGAGATCAAAAAGAACGTGTCGCGTAATTAAAATAATAATAATAATAATAATAATAATAATTTCTCTCTCTTTTAAATAAGAAAAAAATAAAATAAAAACTCATCGGGCGGTCGGTTGGTCGTCGTGCGGTCAGACGTTACGCAAACGGAAAATTTAAAAAAAATTTTTTTATATTTTTTTTGCGGTCAACGTGAAGTATTTTGAAGATTTTCGATTGTTATTACAAAACGACGATGATAATGATGATATCTCTGTAATAAATAATGTATTTCCTGTCGAACGAGTTAACAAACAAAAAAAAAAAAAAAAAATTTTTGTTCTTTCGAGTTTTTTTTTGTGTGCGATTCGATCGATTGCGGTTGTTGTTTAATTTTCACGCGCGCGTATGAAATTTTTTTCGTTTTGTGAAAAGTTTTAATAATCAATCACCACGTGAGAAATTTTAAATCGAAGGTTTGTTTTTTTTTTTTAATCTGCTGACACGTTTTTAAATTTTTTTTTCCGTCTCTCTCTCTCTCTCTCTCTCTCTTTCATTTCGCCTTAAGGTTTTAATGTTTTATTTTTTTATTACATTTTCGTGAAGTGCAAAAAAAAAAAAAAAAGAAAAAAGTTTCGGTTTTCCCTCCCTACCCCTTTCGATTTATCTTCTGCTTGAAATTTACATAATAATCCTTTTTTTACATTACATCTCAGAGCGGCCTTTTTATTTTTATTTTATCGTTTTGTTAATGTTAATATCAAAAAAAAAAAAAGTAAATTTTTTTGTTATTGTTTGTTTGTTTGTTCTTATTTTTCTTCGTTTAATTTGAAAAAGAAGAAGAAAATTTTTTTTTTTTTTTTTTATTAAAATGAATGAGAGTTTCGAATGTTTTTCGAGTGCGGTTAAAGTTTGCGGAATTTCTTAAATTTTAACTTTTTGGAATGGAAAAAAAATAATAATAATAATAAAAACGGAAAAGGAGGAAAAGAAGTAGTATGAGTGAGTGAGTGAGTGAGCTTATGATGATGATGATGATGATGATAATGCAGAAGATGAAGAAAATGGAAAGAGGTGGTGGTGGTGGTGGAAAAGGAAAGGAAAGGAAAAAAAAGGTTGAGAAAATGTATAAAGTAAAAAAAAAAAAAAGAAAAAAGACTTGAGTTAAGGGGGTTTAAAACAGATGGTGTTCCTCCTCTTGTTATGTTACTTTAAAACGTCTACTGCATTCATCGAATGAGAGAGAAAGAGAGAGTTTGGGAGTGAGGGAGGCAAGAGAGAGAAAGAGAGAGAGAGGGAGAAAAGGTTTGAGTTATGCAAGTTAAGCTCTTATTCATACTTGAAATTTTCCTTTCGTACAAAATATTTTGTTTTTTACTTTGTTGTTCCTGTTTATTTTTTGAATTTTTCTTTTTTTCTCTTCCATTTCTCTCTCTCTCTCTCTTTCTCTTTCTCTTTCTCTCTCTCGAAAAGATTTTCGATTCGAATTCGGGGGGTAGTTGAAAAAAAAAACAAAAAAAAAAAACTTCTTACCCGAAATAAAAAGATTAGCTATTTTCGTGTTTCCGCCCCCAGGCCCACCTCCCACCTCTATTCTTCCTTCCCTCACTTCCTTCCTCCCACACTCCCGGAATTAAATTTTTTATATTTTATTTTTCTGGTTTATTAAATTAAAATTATTATTATTATTATTATTATTTTATTTTTATTTTTTTAAACCGATTATTAACGTCGTTTTATATCGTAAATATTTATTATTATTATTATTGTTATTTTTTCGACTTGTTTTCTGACACGACAAATTCCGTTTTTTCGTTTTTTCCCCCATATATTTAAAATTAATGGAAAAGAAAAAAATTGATATTAATTAAACAAAGTTTGCCGTCGTCGTCGTCGTCGTCGTCGTGTATTTAGATGCTCGCAACGATTTTTCTCATCTTTAAAAAAAAAAAAAAAAACGTGGATTTAGATTATTGGTTTCTTTTTTTTTTTTTTTTTTTTTTTTTTTTCGTCATCAAAATTATTTGTAACGTTTTTTTTTTTTTTTTTGAAAAAATAATAATTTCGCGCCACGTTTCAATTTTTTGTTTTTTTTTTTGTTATTATTATTATTATTATTATTATTATTATTATTATTATTATTATTGTTGTTGTTGTTGTTGTTGTTGTTTTGATGTCTGCGGCGCAAAAAAAAGAGGGGAGAGGGGTTTTCAGTTTAAATTTTTCTCCACAAAAATTTGTTTAATTCGAGTTCCAGATTTTTAATTTTTATTTTTCCAAATTCGATTTACTGGAATGTCTTTGACGGTTGTTGTTGTTTCCCCCTTCTTCTCCTCAGATTTTATTTTTCAATTTCCTTATTTTCGAATTTATTTCCTCGCAATTTTTTTCTTTCTTTCTGTTTTTTTTTTTTTTTTTTTTTTTTTTTTAATTTTCCGTCTGGAGATTTTTCTACGATGTTTCTTTGACCGGAAACGTTCCAGCCTTTCCTCGACGCAATTCATAAAAATTTCATTTTGAAATTATTTGTAAAGAAAAAAAAATTTTTTTTTCCCGGCATATACTCCATTCACAATTCTTCATCCGTATTATTATTATTATTATTATTTAAAATAGAAAAACAAAACAAAAAAATCAAAAGTAGGGGGGGGGAGGGGCGTTTTATTTTATTAGTTTTTTTTTTTCAGGTCTTTAAATTTCAAACCGTTTTTAATATATATCGAAAAGAAATACGAAACCGAAAAAAAAAAAAAAACAGCAGAAGAAATTTTTTTTTTTTTTTTATTAACGTCTTATGACACAAGTCAAACAAAATAGTTTTTTCTCTTTGTTTTCTTTCTAAAACTTTTCTTTTTTTTTTTTTTTGTAATTCCTTCTGCTAGTAAAAGAAACCTTTTTTTTTTTTTCCTTTTTATTATTAAATTTAATTTGTTTTTCACTTTTACTTTTCTTTTTTCTTCCTTTATATTTACATATAAAAAAAAAAGAAAAAAGAAAAGTGTGTATATATATTTTTATTAAAAATTTGTGAATTCGAGCGTGTATGATGGATGTATTATCATTATCATCATCGTCGTCGTCGTCGTCGTCCTTGTGTCGTCTTTTATTATTTTTCGTAAGAAAGAAAAATAAAAAATAAAAAAAAATGCGAGAAGGATCCGTGGAAATAGTTTTAATTAAAAACGATTTAACGGTAAAGGAAAAGGTTTTTCCCGTTTTTCCGTTTTTGCTTTACGACTGTAATTCGATTCGAAAAACAAAATTTTTTCTATTTGATTCTATTTCGAATACGATAATGATGATGATGAAATCTAAGAGGGAAAAACTTTTTTTTAAATTTATTTCCGGTTTAAAAATCCTACGAAAATAATTTCCATGTGGCTACGACACGATTGGTGTGTTTATTTTTTTTTAAATAAAGCCTTTAACCGTAGGATAAAAAAGAATATTATCGTTTCGGTTGTCGAAAACGATTCAATCGATCAATCGATCAATCGATCGATGGATCGATCCAATATAATTCGATAATGAAAAAAAAAAAAAAAAAAAAAAATTTCGTTACGTATTAAAACAAATTGATTGAATCGAGGAAGGTAATGATGAGATTTCGAGAGAACGACGTGAAATTTTTAATTATTATTATTATTATTATTATTATTAATAACGTTTTCGATTCGTGTCGTAATATCGAAATAAAGTACAAATCGATATATCGTTTTTTTTTCTCACATAAAACAACAATTTCCTCGCAATTAAAAAAAAAAAAAAAAAAAACGTAATAATTGCGATCGTATGAAATCCTTTTCGATGAGAGATCATTAAAAAAATTGTTATAATTTTAAAAAAAAAATTTTTTTACCCCCTCACCCCCTACCTCCCCTCCTTCTTTTTGAAATTATATAATTGTTGGATGATTGCGTAGGAGGCGGAAATTATTTACAAAACCTAATTATATCAGGGGTTATGATCGATATATATCGATTACGAAAGGAAAAAAAAACGTTTGATGTTTGAAAAAAAAAGAGACGGTTTGGAAAAGTTTCGTTTTTTTTGAGGGGGGCGGGAGGAATTAAAAAAAAAAAAGCGGTAAAATTAATGAAAAACGTGTTAAGAGGGGAAGGGGGAGGAGGAGGAGGAGGAAAGGGAATCGGACGAATTTTAAAATGTACAAAAAAAAAAATAAATAAATTACAGGATACGAGGTCGGCGGGCGAATCGAAAGGTTTGTTTTTTTTTTTTTTCTTGTTTTCTCTCTCGTTTTCTATTGACACGAATCGGCGAAACGTAATTTCGATACATGTAATCAACATTGTTTAACTCTTCAACGTTGGCAGACATGTAAACGTTATTATAAATTTCATAGAGACGTTGTCGGCGGCGGCATAATATTGGTATTTCTCTCTCTCTCTCTCTCTCTCTTTCTCTCTCTCTCTCTCTCTTTCTCTGTCTCTCTCTTTCTCTGTCCCTCTCTTTCTCTGTCTCTTTCTCTTTCATGTTCATTCTTAAATAGATGAAACGAATTAAAGTTTTTTTTATTTATTTATTTATTTTTTTGTATAACTTTGGATTTATAGGTAGTAGTAGCGGGTGCTCGCTTATTTATTTTCTACCTCTCTTTCTCTTTGTCTTTTAAACAAGGATTTGCAAATCTCGGTACCTACCTTCTTCTTCTTCTAACACGAAAGGAAAGAAAGAAGAAGAAAGCAAAGAAATCATCAGAGGGTTTCTCGTCCGACTGATGAGTCAAACTACTTTTTTGAAACAATCGCGTGACGTAAATGTACCTGATTTCATTTGGCTCTTCTTTTATTATTTTTTACTTTTCCCCTCGTATTATGTTACCATTGGAAATAAATCACTTTCTCCAAAATCCTGAAAACCTGAAATGAAAAAGAATCCGCTTTTTTAAAAAGAAAACCTGATTTTTATTAACGTTTTAATATTTAAAAATCTTTTGTCGTCTTCCTGTCTTCTTGTCACCATTTTTAATTTTTTAACGGTCTTCATTATTAAATGTCATTCATCGATTTATTGATTTTTGATGAGATCGTACCTGACCTTTTCATTCCATCTTTTCTTTTCTCGTTTTCGTTTTTCCCCGTAGGACGACCAGTTTGTCCGGTTGTTTGTTTAAAAAATTTAATTTTTCTTATTATCGATAATTTTTTTTTTTTCTGTTTGTAATCACCGCGTAAATTTTTAACTTTTTCTTCTTCCACGTCGTTACTCGCACGGTTGTTCCGAAGAACTTTTCGCATCTTTGAACGAATTCATTTAACGTCAAAAAATGAAGGAAAAATTTTCCGTTTTTTTTTTTTTTTTATTCCGTAGCACAACAATTGTTTGTTTTTCTTCATTATCATTCTAATTACATTTTTCGTAGTGTGCGCGTGCGCGTTTTTCTTTGATTATTTTCAATTCGCCTTGCACCTGTAATTGTTTGAAAACATACAATAAAAAAAAAAAAAAAAAAAAAAACAACAAAAACACTTGCAAATTTTCAAACTTTTGTAAATGCTTGTTTTTCCGGTTCATTGACGTCAAGGGAAAATTTTCTGTTCAGTTTGTTTGTTTGTTTGCTTGTTATTGAATTTGTTAATTCAAATGAGTTGAGCGCGTTAAAAAACGTGTAAATAAACATGTCCAAAATGTTTATTTGCGCACGCATTTGCAAATTTTTTTTTTTATTATTTCATCATTTTGCAAATTTTTTCATTTTTTCCTTTTCGAATTTTCAAAGTTTTCAACAATTTCACAATGGAATGTTTCCTTTTCTCAATTTAATATTTTCCAGTAACTTAATTTGAAATTGGGGAGTGGGGGGGTGGGATTTTTGTGCGACAAAAGGATTTAAATTTCGTTTGTTATATTTGTTCATTTATCCGAAAGATTTAATTTTTTTGTTTTCCCACTCGTTCTTTTGTTATTATTATTATCATTATATTTCCACGCCGTTCGACGTGAATGCGTTTCGAACGTATTTAGAATCTTACACGACGCTTTCTACCTTTGCCCGTTTAGTAATAAGAGTGGTAGTCGCTAATCCTTCTTCTTCTTCTTCTATTTAATTTTTAAAAAACTTAAAATTTAATTTTAAAAGACGGTTTTAATTATGCAAAAGACACATTAAGTGCGAGCTTTTCACAACCTAATCTTAAAACTATAAAAGAATTAATTTAAAAAAAAAAAAATTGCGTGTGCGTGCGTGCGTGTGTCAAGTTTTTCACTTTTAGCATAATTAACTAACACTCTCCTGGTTGTTGTTGTTGTTGGTACTGTGTACGTGTTAGAAAGGGAAAATGTCGGCATTTTCATTTCTTTAATATTTGGATATGAATCGATGGCGAAATAACATTTGACTTGACTCTCAATCAGGTACAATAAACGCACGAATGTAAAATCAAAACGAAAGTGAACGGAATGGAATAGTTTTCGTTTCGATTAGATTCGATTCTATCGAAAATTTGATCGTGGTAAAAAGAAAAAGTATGTCTAAGTACACGTCGAAAAAATTTATTATTTACACGTTCGTTCGAAATGATTATTCTCGAGACACGGCGAATTATTAAAAATAATTTTTTAAAAAAAAAATGAAAATCACCTTTTTAAAAATAAATGAACGTTCGCGTTAGAAAAAAAGGAAGGAAGAGAGGGAGGAAGAGGGGAAGAAAGGAAGAAAGGAGGGAAGGGAGGAAGAGAAAATTTTAATTAATGATTTTATTTCGGAAAAATTACAAAAATTAATCGTTCGACATCAACTTTCGAATTATTTTTCTCTCGTAATAAGTTTGTAAATTTTTTGAATACGGAATTGAGTTCTCCTTGTTTGATAAAATGACGTAACGGATGATGTTCACGATGATGATGATGATGATGATGAAAAGTGTGTATTTTTTCTTTTCTTTCCGAAGATGCGAGAGAGACAGAGAGAGAGAGAGAGATAGGGAAGGGAACAAAGACGAATCAGGTTAGTTTTTATTTTGAAGAGTTTCAAAAATCCGTCAAATATTTTATATCGACGTGGCAGATCGTGGAACTAGTTAAAATTAATTTATCAAAAGTTACTACGTTAAGTGGTAGGAACCGGGGGAAGGGGGGGAAGAAAAGTTTTTTTTTTTTTTTTTTTTTTTTTTTATAAAAACCTGCTGCGATGTAATCACGTGTAAGGAAGATTACCGAAGGGTGGTTTAAAAAGTGAAAGATTTTTTTTTTTTTTTTTTGGGAAAAAGTCAAAGATAATGGAATTTCTCCCTCTCTCTCTCTTTCTTTCTCCTTCTCCTCCTCTCTCTCTCTCTCTTTCGTTAACGGATAAAAGGAATAAAAATGGAATAAAAAATTTTTTTTTTTTTTTTTTTTGCAACCAGAATAAATAAAGTTTAATTTAAATAACAAATGTTGTTCAACGAATAAAAAAAAAAAAAAAAAAAAAAAAGGGAAAGATGAAGGAAAAGTAAAAAAAGAAGAAAAAAAGGTGTAGGAGGAAAAGGTGAAGGAAAGGAAAGGGAAAAATAAGGGAGGAGGGAAAAAGGAGAGCGATAATGGGTCGAAAGGGGAGGATTTTTTGAGATTTTCAAAATTGGGTCGGAACTAATTGAAGTTAAGTCAATAATAAATTGTTGCGTTCCGGTCATTACTACGTTTGGAAATTCTTTTCAGGTGTAAAAAAAAAAAAGGGGGGGGACGAAGAGAGGAAGGGAAAAGGGATTAAAAGGAATGATGAGAGGGGAGGGGGATAGGAATAAGGGGTGACTGGAAAAAAGTACGAGGAATTTTGAAAAACCTTTTTTAAGAACTTTTTTAAGTGTTTACGAGGTTTTTAAAAAAAGAAAAAATAAATATTATTATTTATTTAATGGGATAGAATTTTTTCCGTTAACAAAATTTATTGGAAAAGTTGACAATAAAAAAAAAAAAAAAAAATGGCGGCATAATTTTTACCGATAATAATAATAATAATAACATTTGTTTTTTTAAATTAAAATAAAAGGTTTGTGTGCGCGTGTGCGCGCACGTCAAAAATTATAATTTTTATTTAATTGATTATTGTTAGAAAAAAGAAAGAAAGAAAGAAAAAAAGAAAGAAGAATTCACGTGGGATTAGAAAGAGAGAATTTTTAAGGGATGCAATTACTCAAGAAAAAAAAAAGTGGGATTGGAAAAAAGTTTTTTTTTTTTTTTTTTTTTTTTTTTTGATACTTTCCAAAAGCTTTGTTAATTTTATTTAATATTTTAATTTCTTTTTTTTCTTTTTTTTTTTTTTTATTAAAAAAAAATTTTCCTGAATAAAAACTTTCTCTATCGCTCTCTCTCTTTTTCTATCTCTCTCTCTCTCTCTTTCATCCCTTCTCTCCGTTTTCCATTTTTTTCCTCTTCCTTTCTTTTTTACTTACTTGTATCTGTTTTTTCTCTTTCTTGCCAATTGTTAATATTATTATTATTATTATTATTATTTTACGAATGGTTGTTTGTTTTGTTTGTTTACGTATTATCATTATTATTATTATTATTGTTATAAAGGTCATCGGTCGGGTAGGTACCGCGTTTGTTCGTTTGTATTCGTCGAAGAATAAAATTAATATTGAAATTTACTTGATTTGCTTCCGTACAAGTAACAAAAAATTCATTTTCGAAACGTGGGATTTTATTCGATTTCGCGTTTAATTTCTCTTATCATTTCTCTTATCAATATTGTTCGATTGTTCGATTGTTTTTTTTTTATTTATTATTATTAATGAAGTAAAACAGACATGTTGTTTTTTTTTTTTTTGATTGAATCGTTAAATTTGTCGCAGAATAATAATTTTTATCCGCATTATTGACTCGAATTTGTAAAAAAAAAAAAATTTTTTTTTGGGGGTTTGCGTGATTTTAAACACTTAAAAAAAACATAAAAAAAAATTCCGTCTGCTTTTCCCTATCTCTCTCTCTCTCTTTTTACCCTAATTTTTTTTTTTTTTCTAAAAACTTAAATGCAAATAATAAGTTTTTTTCGATTGGCGTCAAAATAGGTGGTTTAGTTTAGATCGGCGGCGATGAGACGGTTTGCGTCGGTTCAAATCGTAAAATTACAGGTAGTACCTGAAAAAGTCAGTCGATTGATTAACCTATCTTGCATTTGTCGCATTCCATTAAATAAAGTTGGAAGGTATATTTACGGTTAAATTATATCAACGCGAAGAGTGGGTTGTAGTAGAGGAAGAAAAACAAAAAGTGTGTCGTCACGATATGAAAAAGGAATTATATGTAAATATCACATAGTTGAGGTTGTAACCCTGATATTGTTTGTTGTTGTTGTTGTTGTTTGCACCATTACTCAGGCGATAAGAATTTATACGCGACGATGCGCGTTTCGATTGTTTTTTTTTTTTTTTTTTTATTACGTCTGTTCATGCAGTGATTAGGGAAAAATGGTGAATCCGACATATTTGCGTTTGTTTAGTGCGTGCGTGCGTGCGTGCGTGCGTGCGTGCGTGTTTGTCTGGTTAGGGTTAATTTTGTAATTCTCGTTTGAAATTTGAACAAACGATCGTAAATAAATAAATTAATAAAGGAGAGGGATTCGTAAGGATTCCTCCTCGTTGTTTTGAAGAATCGATTATAATCCGTCTAAGAAAATTGCAAAAAAATTCAACTTCTCTTCTAGAGAGAGAGAGAGAGAGAGAGAGAGAGAGAGAGAGAGAGAGAGAGAGAGAAGTCATTAAGAGTTTTTTTTCTTTTTTTTACTTCGAATCCGATATGAGTAAAAAAAAAAAAGAAAAAATTGTTGTGAAAGGAATATAAAGAAAAGAATGAGCGGAGTAGAAACGGGTAAACGGGATGGGGAAATAAAAAAAGAAGGGGGGGGGGGGGGGAAAGGGTATTTCCCTCTTTGGTACTTTCCGGCCGTTTACGGTCAAGTTTAAGGTTATAAAAAAAAAAATTTTTTTTTTTTTTTTTTATTAAATCTTAATCATTTGGATTATACATATATAAATTTAATAAATTTTTTTTTTTCTCGGATTTTTCTTGTCGGGTCTCTCTCTCTCTTTCTTTTTCTCTTTCTCTCGGATGAAAAATTATATTATTTTTTTTTTCCTAAAAGAAAAACGAAAAAAAAAAAAAAAAAAAAGACGTGGCACGAATTTCGAGTTGTCCGATCGAAAATAATACGAAGATAAAAAAAAAAAAAGAATATAGTTTTTTTTTAAAACCACGGCAAATGTTATTATTATTGTTATTATTATTATTATTATCATTATTATGCGGTGTGTTATTTTTTATATATAAAAATAATAAGTAAATGCGTAATCGAGGGAAAATCGCTGAGTCGAAACGATAGATAGAAGATATACCTGAAAATGATTAAACAGGCTTCCACGAAGTGAAAAATTTAAAACAAAAAAAAAAAAAGTTTTCAAGTTTTGCCGGGGATTAAAAAAATTTAAAATGGTTTTTGTTATTATTATTATTACTATTATTATTATTATTATTACGATCATTATCATTATCACGATTGTTTTTTTTTTATTTTTTTTATATTCCTCATTTTTCGATTTTTTCTATAGAATTTTTCAAAAGTATTCCGAAGAGGGGGGAAGGGGATAATTTTTACTCCGTAATATTTTAAGTATCGTTATAATTATATTGTCGTGGAAGAAGAAAAAAAAAATGTTCGTCTTTGTTCGTTTAAACACGATTAAAACTAAAATTTGATCGAGAATAATTAAACACGAGATAGGTTTGGTTTTTGTTTTTTTTTTTTTTGTTTTATCACACGTGGAATTAGTGAAAATCGAAAAGATGGAAAAAAAAAATCGTCCTTATGATATGATGACGTCATTTTTTTTTAAAAAAGGAATTTAAATTAAATTTAAATAAGTTATTATTACTGGAAAATTTCAAAAAAAAAAAAAAATGGAGAGAGATGGAGAAAGAAAGATGGAGGAAAAAAAAGGATTTAATAATTTTTTAATATTAATTTTTTTTTTTTTTTGAATACGGTTGAATAATTATTTCATAATTAAAAAGGTAAAAAAGAATTTTTTTTTTTTTTTTTGAAGTGGCAGCAGAAGACAAGAATTAATTAATTATTTAAAAACCCTTTTATGTATTAAAATTTCGGTTCGTTGCAGTTACGAAACTTTTTCATCTTTAATTTTTTTTTTTTTTTTTAATAATAAAAAAAAAATCTCGTTCGTTCGCCTTTTTATTATTATTATTATTATTATTTTTTTTTTTTTGGGGGCCTTTTTTTTAATTTTTGTAAAAACGGGCCCCCGGGGCAAATTAAAAAAAAAAAAAAATTTTTGCGAGAGTTATATTAAAAAAAAAAAGAGAGAAAAAAAAACTAATAAAATTAATTAATTTTTTCGGTCATTTTTTTTTATAGCGAATAAACTGCTGCCACGGCCAGAAATTGTAAAGATTCTCACGCACCCCCTCCCTCCTCCCCCGTTTTAAATTATCATTATTATTATTATTATTTTTTTTTTTTCGCCCGCGTTTATGACACGAAAATTATCATCGGACGTTGATATTATTACGTGCGTTTTTTTTCTCTTTCTCGCGCGTCACGAGAATATCGCGATAATTTTTTTTATTCTATGACAACATAACGCTTACTCGTGACGTTTTTTTTTTAATACGTCATTTATTTAATGCTGACGTCATATAAAGTAAAAAAAAAAAAAAACAATTCAGGGATTTTTCTTTTTTTACTAGGGATGATTTAAAGGGAATTATTTTTTTGCAAATTTAACTTTACCTTTTTTTTCCAGTATTATTATTATTATTATTATTATTATTATTATTATTATTATTATTATTATTATTATTATTATTATTATTATTATTATTATTATTATGTCCACTATTAAACACGACAAGGCTCTTATTTGTCGGGGTTTTTAAGTATTTATCCCAGGTTTCTACCCGATTCCTTAGGGACAAATACTCGAATTTCGGTGGTGCTACTTATAATATTTTCCGAAGAATGTGGCCCGTCCCACATAGTGCGATTTCCTGGATGGTTTCTTCTTTTAGGTTCTTCATATTATTATTATTATTATTATTATTATTATTATTATTATTATTATTATTATTATTATCATTATCATTATCATTATCATTTTTTTTCCTTTTCGACTTTGGGTGCCTGCTACATCACGTGATTAAAGATAAATCTTTGAGTCGGACATTTTTCCTTCGGTTAAGTAAGAAAAAAAAAATTCGTTATTTTCCTTTTGGATTTTCATTTTTTACTTTGAAAAAAAATCCATAAGGCAAACATGTAAACATATAAATTTTATTTGTCTAATAGACTATTAGTAGTGACACGTTATAGTCGTGTCAAATGTCAAATTTTTTTATTTTTCTTTTGTGTGTTTGTTTTGTTGTTGTTTCTCTCTCTCTCTCTCTCTCTCTCTCTCTCTCTCTCTCTCTCTCTCTCTCTCTCTCTCTCTCTCTCTCTCTCTCTCTCTGTCTCTCTTATCCCACGAAATTGAGCATGAAAAATAATAATGATGATAATAATAATAAATACCGAGAGTGAGGGGTTGGGCCCGGGGTGGGTCGAGTCGTTTGTATTGTTGTTTGTTTTGTTTTGTTTTTTTTTTTTTACGTAACGAAGGATGTTTTTGGAATTTGAGGCCGAAATATTTTAACTAAAATATAACGCCTAGATTTATTATTATTATTATTATTGTTTTTGCATTTTCACGTTTCTCTCTCTCTCTCTTTTTTTTTCTCCGAAGCCTGAAAATGCCTCTCCCCCCCCAAAAAAAAAACTGTTGAGGAAATTTAGTTTATTTAAAATAACGAAATTAAGAAAATTTATTTTATTTTTTTTAAAAACGTTAGTGACAAGTCCGAATTCGCATTTGCCCCCCTTTCGCCCCCCAACCCTCCCCACACACACATTTGAAAAAATCCGTTTTTCTTTTTTTTGTTTTTCCGACTAATGCATATTCATAAGTTTTTTTGAATGATGATGATGTCCTTGTAGATTTTCAACCGTCAAATTTTGTTCCGCCATTTTTTTTTTTTTTTTTTTTTAAATTTATACTTTTCATTTTGAGTTATGAAACTTGGATTTATTTATATCAAAAACACTTCAGCACTTCTTCGCGAGTTATGAAAAAAAAAAAAGAGTTTTCGACTCTCGGTTTTTTTGTATTTTTAATAAAAGAGGGAGAGGATGATGAAAATTTACAACTGGTTAAATTTTTAACGTTTAGCTTATTCGAGTGTGTGACGTCATCACAATTTTTCCGGTCCGGTTAAATGTAAAGGGAGCAAGAAATGGTAACATCATTAATTGCAACATGTAAAAATATTTATACGTTATTCGTGACTCGTTTTTTTTTTTTTCTCATATTCGCGAGTATAATAAATTTTTTCTGTTACATCTATCCTCCTTTCATCTCCCCAGATTAAAGAAAATTTTAACCTACGGCCTACCTCCTCCCCCCAGCGCGATAAACCCCCCTTTTTTGTTCTCAATACCTCTACAATCCTCTGATCGAAAGTTGTTGTTTGGAAAATTGCAAAAAAAAGTGGATCTGGAAAAGAGGGACCCAATAGGGAGTTTTAGAGAGTTTCGATAGGGTAAAAATGGCACACGTGGCACACACACATACTTGGCCCCCCACCCACACCCCCCGATTTGTACCCCTTCGTTCTTTGTCTTTGAATTTTTTTTTTATATTGGATAAAAAATTCATTACACGATTTTTTCTTGAATTAATCCTTTCGATCGTGATTGCGTATTGAACGGTTGAACGGACTCGAAAATAAATAAAAAAAAAAAAATTTGATCGTGGAAGAAGCAAAGAAGAAGTAGTGGAAGGAGAAAATAAAAAAAAAAAATTTATTGCATTTTTTTTCTCTATTTTTTTTTTATTATATTATTTGACGAATGCGTGTGAGTGAGCGTGTGTGTGTTTTGTATTAAAAAGTGTCAGTAGTCAGTAGGATTTTTTTTTTTTTTTGGTGCGACGTTGATTGGCAATTTTTTTTGTTTCGTTTCGTTTCGATGCTGCCACGACGACGACGAGAATTTTCATTTGTTTTTTCCTTTTTTTTATTAATTTTTTCGCTTTCCCTTTTTTTTTTTTTTTTTTTTTTTTTTTGGATTTAAATTGTTTTGCTATTCTTTCGTTGTTTGTCGTTGTTTTGTAGTTGTTTTGTCGTCGTCTGCTTTTACGCGACATTGTTTCTTTGTTTGTTTGTTTGTTTTTTTTTTACGATTCCTCACATTCCCAAGTAAGCCTTATTATTATTATTTTATTGTCGAGTAAGAGACCCGCGCGACATTTTTATTTGTTTTATGAAAAATTCAAAAGATTTCGTTTTGAAATAATTACGATAATCGTTTTTTTTTTTTTTTTATACATTTTAAATTGCTGCCACGTCTTGAAGATGCAAAAAATTGCGTTTTTTTTTTTTTTCTTAAAAAAAAAAAAAGAAAAAAGTTTTTAATTTAATTTAATTTAATTTTTTTTTTTTTTTTTCAAATGCAGATTTTTTTGTACGACGGGGAGAAAGTTTTTTCTTTTCTTTTCTTTTCTTTTTGGGTTTTGAATTATCGGGTTGAAATTTTTTATTATTTTTTTTATTGGGTTGGCAATTTTGATTTGGCCTTAGCGTAATTTATTTACCCGAAACGCGAAAAACACGTTTATTTATTTATTTTATTATTCTCGCTACGTTTTATTTCTTTTTTTTTTTTTTTTTTTTTTTTTTTTTACTTTTTTGACTTGATGCCCCGAAAATTTACAAAAAAAAAAAAAAAAAAAAAATGGCGATACAATGGCGATAATCGTTATCGGGGTGAGCGAGAAAAGAAATCAAAGGAAACTTTTTTTTTTGTAAAATTTTTGATTCGGCGGAAAAGAATTGACGGTTAGGAAAATGTTTTAACGGACACGGATGTTGTTAGAAAGCGCGGGAATTTTTAAAAAAATCGATTTAAAGAAAAAAAAAACGGACACGAAAAATTCCGTATATTATCGAAAGATGTTTAAAATATTTTTTGTCGTTGGCTTATTATTAACGTGTCACGTAATTTTTACGCCTGCTTTCTCTCTCTCTCTCTCTCTCTCTCTCTCTTTCTTCGGCGGTTAAATGCGAAGCGAACGTCAGCACAAAAAAAAATTTTTTTTTTAAACAAAGAATGCGTATTGTAATTTAATTTATTTGTAATTTTATTATTATTATTATTATTAAAAATAATACGTATTTACATACATATATATATATATATATTTGCTATGTCACCGTTATCGATTTATCGATTGAAAACGATTCAAACGGTTATTATTATTATTATTATTATTATTATTATCATTATTATTTTCGCGTCGTAAATTTTTTGTCACAACGTAAATGCCACGCCATTTAAATGATGATGAACGACTTTTTCTTTTTTTTTTTTATTTCTTTCTTTCTTTTCTCTTTTTCTCTTCTTTTCTTTTTTCTTGAATTAAGCAAGAAAATAAATTTAATGTTATTATTAATATTATTATTATCATTATTATCATTATTAATATTTGAGGTGAAAAATAAATTATTGAATTTATATACATTGAATTTTTTGTAAAAGAAATTTATAAAATATTGGCAAAAATTAAATTATTATTATTATTGTTGTTGGCTTAAAAAAGCAAAAGAAAAGGTAAAATTCAGGTCGTGGCATTAGAATAAATTAAAATGAAAATTTTTTTTAAAAAAATGATGAGATCCGTGTGACGGAAAAATTAATTAATTAATTAATTTTATTTTTGTTTCATGCACTGTTTTTAATAATTATTAAATTACGAAAGGTATAAAGTAACGTCTCTCTCTCTCTCACCTACACTCCCTCACTCGCTCTTATTCTTTTTCTTTGATTGTATTTATAAACAAGGAATATGGTAGGAAATTAAAAAAAAAAACATTGTCGTGGCAGCACTGTTGGGAAAAATGATGATGATGATGATGATGATCGTAAACGTTTTTATAACTTATACCATCATTAACCGTTGACACTTTGTCGATTTTTTTTTGTTTTAATTAAAAGTTGAGAATTTTTTTTCTCTCTCTCGGGTTACGTCTCCTTGAAAATTTTTTTTTCTAGACGAGTGATTTTCATTTTTTTTTTTTCTTATCTGAGACGAGTTTTCGTCGTCGTCGTCGTCGTCGACGATGTCGTCGCTTATAATGAGTCTGGAAATAATGAAACCTTGTTGTGTTGTAGGAAACGTGGGATCGATGGTATCAGAGAGTAGAAAATTTTCACTCGGTTTCTCGTGATTTTTTTTTTTTTTTTTTCACGATTTCTAACTTGCTCTCTCTGTCTATCTCTCTCTCTTTCTCTTTTTCTCTGTTTTTCTTCTTTACGTCACGTTTAGTTTGTGATCCACTTTGTAATTTTTTTTTTTTAACTCAGAGTCATCATCGGTAAATCATCATTGACAGTTTTTACTCGGAACGTGCAAAGGATTTACAACACGTGCACGTATCGTGTCACTAAATTCCAACTTGTAATTTTTAATATTCATTATCATTATCATCATCGCTTTTTTTTTTATTTTTAAATTATTCGCGATTAAAAAAAAGAGAAAAAAAGAAAAAAACGTGCAAAGAGAAAATTTAAAAAAAAACGTGTTTCGGCGTATCGTATAAAAATTAATCGATGAATTATTATTATTATTATTATTATTTTTATTATTGTTGTTGTTGTTGTTATTATTATTGTTATTATTATTATTAATGTTGAATTTGTTTTTGTAAGGGTTATTTCAAATAATTATTATTATTATTGAGCCAAACTTTCCGTAAAAACCTTGGTTTTTACGGAAAGTTTGAAAAAAAAATGGCGGGTGCGAAAAAAAAATGGAATTTAAATGGCGGAAACATTAATCGATTGTTTTTCGTTACTTTTCCTCTCTCCCCCCCTTCTCAGTAATAAAAATATCCGATCGATAATTGGTCTTTTAAAAAAAATCATTTTCAAAAAGAAAAAAAAAAAATGTTTGCCGTTAATTTTTTTTAAATTTATATGAATTGAGTGTTCTCTCTCCCCTCCCTCCTTTCCCCTTTCCTCCCCGCCCTCGTTACCGCCCCTTTTGCTTTTTTTTATTATCGTAGAAAGTTAATCTCGTCGTACCTGATTTTTTTTTTTTTTTTTTTCATTTGTAGAACAAAATAAAAGTTGAATTTGCAAAAAAAAAAAAAAAAAAAAAATTAAATTAAATTATAATAAAAACGTAAGAGAGAGAGAAAGAGAGAGAAAAAAGTAAACGTGTAAATTGTTACACATACGAATTTATTTATTAAGATCGATCGTGGAACGAGAAACTTGTTTTTATATCGTGTTCCTATTATAACCACGAAAAGTTATTTAATAATAATAATAATAATAATGTAGAAATAAAACATAATAATTTATTTGTTACATCTCTTTTTTTGCGAAGAGAGAGAGAGAAAGGAGAGAGGGGGAGGGGGAGGGAGAGAAAGAGAGAGAGAGATTTTTTTAGTAATAACGATTGAGAGAGCGGACACGACTGGAATAGTATAGTATGTCAAAATAATTAACCGTGGCTGGAGATTTCCTCAGCACCACCAACGCGCCACAACAAATTTAAAAATTCTAAACGGATTTTAGTAATTATTACACACGCTATATAATTCATGAATGACTTTCATTTTCTTACATTTATTTATAGCGCTATAAAAACCGAAAAAAGTGCGCGATTTCTCCCCCCCCCGCCCACCTCACCTCCACTCACATTCTGACTTCTTCATTCTCACTATTAAATTGTCGTGGAGAGGGGGGAGGAAGGTTTTTGGATGGAAGATTTTTTTTTTTTTATAATAATTTTTTTCTTTTCTGGATTGGTGTCAGGCTCGCCAACTGTGAAATTTGTAATTAAATTAATTGCGTTATCCGATTTTTTATTATTTTTCCGCGTACGTACCTGAAAATTAGAATTTTTTTTTTTTTTTTTTTTTAATGATGTAGCGATCGAACGGCGGCGGATGGAAAATCATTATAACGTCGGTGATTTTTTTTTTTTTTTAATGTTTTCTAATGATGTCTCTCATTCATTATTATCATTATTATTGTTATTATTATTATTATCATCATTATTATTATGTATATTTAAAAAAAAAAAATGATTCGAATGACTTGCAAATGTGCGAATTGGGTCTCTTACGTGTGCATGCGTTTGTCCGTCCGTCCGCGTTTTAAAAAATTTAGGCCGCCGACTACGTGAACTAGCGTTTTCTCTCTCTCTCTCTCTCTCTTTCTCTAGTTATAGAAATAAGTGTAATGAAGGAGATGATGAAGCGATGGAAAAAGAAAAAAAAAAAAAAACTGGAGAAATTTAAGTGAAATCGTTTGAAATTCGGCTGGAAATTCAGTGAAAAAAAAAAATCGATTGCGAACGGCGCAAATAATAATAATAATAATAATGATTAGTAATTTTTTTTTTTTAGGTTACGTTAGTCGATTGAACGATTGTTGTTATCTAGGTTGTTGTTGTTTTTGTTTTTGTTCTTTTCGTTCTTTTTGTTATTATCGGACGAAAGTTTGTTGTTGTTGTTGCACAATAAATAATTATTCGATTGATTTTAGTAATAATAATAATAATAATCGTTAACGGACGATTAGAGTTTGTCGCTTTGATTTTTTTCAAAATTAAATTCCACGGTCTTGTTTGTTTGTTTGTTTCCTTGTTTGTTATTATTAAATTTTCGATGAGTTTAATTACGATAATTAAATATTTTTGAAAAGGTTTGGAAAAGGTTGATGACAGGAGGCTCGGGGCCATTATGATTATTATTATTTTCTCTTTGTTTTTGTCGTTGTTTGTTTGTTTGTTTGTTTTCCATTACGAATAACAGATTTTTTTTTCCGGCAAATTTTATCGAATCGAATCGAATTTTTTTTATTATTAGATTTTATTATTATTATTATTATTATTATTATTAATGGTATTTTGGAAAGAAAAGTGAAAAAAAAGAAGAGGGATGAGGAGGGGGGGAAGAAGAAATTACGATCGCGAATCTAATCTGTAGAAAAAAAAAAAAAATGGCAGCAAACGATTGGTGATGAAAAAAGTATAAATGTGTTTGGAAATGGATTTTAAAAAAAAAAAAAAAAAAGTGAAAAAAGGTTTGTTTTTTTTTTTTCCTGGAAAATTCTATTGGGAAATTTCAGTGGGGGTGAAAGTGGAGAAAGTGAAAATTTTAAGAAAAAATAAAAAGGAGAAGAAGGAGAAGAAAAGATGGAAATAATGGAAAAGTGTAAATGATTGCTTTCTTAAAAAAAAAAAAAAAAAATTTCTTCTTTTTTTTTTTTTTAAGATTTTTCGAATGATTCGCATCCACGAACGCACGCACTCACACACCTCACACACGCATATTCACACGTGCACAAAAACATTCTCTCTCTCTCACACGCACATTACCAACGTTTTAAAAATTAAAAAAAAAAAAGGAAAAAAAAATTTTTTTTGATAGTTTTTATGATATTTTTGTTGACGAAAATTATTTCTATCGAGGTTGGCAATCGTGTCACAGCCTCCTTCTTCTCCCCTCCTCCCTCCCCCTCCTTCTCCAAGTCATAATTTTACGTAATTATCGGATGAAGAAAGAAAAAAAAAATTTTTTTTTTTTTTTGTTATGTTTTCTTCTTTTTCTTCTTCTTCTTCTTTCCTTTTTTTAATATTTATTTTGTAATAATAATGATGATAATGATAATAATGATGATGATAATAATAATAGTAATCGTCTTTTACTTTTCACTTTTTTTTTTTTTTTTTTTTTTTTTTTTCATTCCATATTTTATCTTATTATCATTATTATTAATATTTGTTGTTGCGTGCCCATTAGGTTTTTTTTTTTTTTTTTTAATAAGATGTTTCATAAGGTTTTTGAAAACTTTAGGGTTGCCAAATTTAGAAAGTTAAAGTTTTTAATGGGTTTTGAAGGAAGTTAACTTTCCCTTAAAATAAAATCTTAGGATTCGTTTTTATTAAAAAAAATTTTGATTTTTTTTATTTCGTTTCGAAATGCGAATGTAAATTGTCTGTTTTTTCTTGTTTGCAGGTTTTTTTTTTTAAAGAAAATTAATTAATTTTCAAAAGTTGGTCATCTTTGTTTAAGTGATAATAATAATAATAATGACAAATTTAACGTCGTTAAAAAAATTTTTTTTTTTTTTAATTTTTGATTCAATTTGATTTTCTCGTTTAGGATGGTGATTAGTTTATTACAAAAAAAAAAAAGTCGTGGCTTTAAACGTTTCGGTAGTTTGTCGTGGTGGCAACTTGACAAATGTATTCTCTAGGATTTAAACCTGATTAAGAAATTTTTTTAAAAGAAAGAGTGGCGAGAGATGAATAGATAGGTGAAAGCTAATTCTTGAAGGTTATCAAGTGTATAATTCAGCATCCGGATTTAAAATGATTTCATCGATGATTAAGCTCCGACACCGCCATCGTCGCCACCGTCGCCACTACAATAAAAATCCTTAATCCGGTACCTTAATTTATTTATGTGAGTGCACGTGAGTTGACGTTCTGCTATAGTCACGTGATTTTTATCGAAACAAACCGATTAAGGTAAATGCAAGAAAGAAACGATAAATTTTTATTGTTGCAATCGTTGTTGCCGTTGGAAAAAAAGAAGAAGAAGGAGGAGGAGGAGGAGGAGGAGAAGGAGAAGAAGCGGATATTGGAAAACCTGAAGTTTTTTTTCGTGTGTGACCGCATCGGAAAAATATTTAGAAGTAAAAAAAAAAAAAAAAAAAAAAAAAAACAAACAAATGGTTTAAAAGTCGTGGGAGATAGGCTGAACAAAAGCAGGAGTTTGGTTTTTTTTTTTTTTAAATAATAATAATAATGATAATGACGATTACTATTGTTTGTCGTAAATCATGTCGTCACTATTGATAAGCTTATGGTTGTCCATTTATCGAAATGTGTTTAAATCGTCTATCGGATCGATATTTTCGTTTCGTTTTTCTTCTTCTTCTTTTTCTTCTTCCACGGTTGAATTTTCCTTATCATTATTACCATTAGAACGTCGTAAAAAAGAGATCATATTTCGTAAAAAAAAAAAAAAAAAACTCAAATGGTTATCCCTCTCTTAAAGGAGGTTATCGTCTGCTATTTATTCGCCATTCCACGCCTTCCACGTCAAACCTTTATTCCTTGGGTATTTAGAAAAAAAAAAAAAAATTTTTTTTACTGTTATTTTAAGATTTTAAAAGGAAAGAGAGAGACCGATGATGGCGACGACGACCGATGAAAATCGGTTAATGTGTTGTTTACCATATTTTAATTTTTTAAAAAAAATTTTTACTCTTCTACTTGTCTCTCTCTCTCTCTTTTCTCTTAAACTCTTTTCCTTGTAGAGGAATGGGATAGAGTTTGTTGCAGTTTGTTGTTGTTGTTGTTGTTTGTTGTGGATCGTAATTAAATTAATATTTGGTTGATCATTGATTGTAGCGAACGTGATTTGATCGTCGCACGAAACGAACAAAATAGAAGAGAAGGAAAAATGTTGAGAGAAACGAGAAAGGAAGAAAGGGTGGATTGATTGATTGATTAATCGATCGAAATAAAAAATTGAATGCTGTCAAATAGTCGATCAATCGTGTAATTAGACAATAATAAAAATAAAATAAATTTTTTTATTTTTATTATTCCCGTTACCGCGAGTCGTGCGTTAACTTGTTTTTTTTTTTTCGGTCGTGTTATCATCATCATTATCGTAATCATCGTTACTATTATTATTATTATTATTATTAGTATTTTAACGTTATTATGTTAACGCGACGTAATGATTTGTTCGAACATCCGTTTCGTTTGTATGAAACGAATCCGTTTCGACGAATAAGTGAAATCGTAGTCCGTGGCAGTAGTAGTAGATTGAGGGCGTTGATACGTTTGGGTTATTTTTTGTACCGGAAACACGTTCGCATCTTTCTAAAATTTATTTATTTGAAATTTGATTTTTTTTGCTCTTTCCGTAAGAAAAAAATGTAGAATGTGAAGAAGAAGGAGAAGAAAAAGAAGAGGAAGAAGAAGAAAAACGAATCGTTGTCTTTTCGGTTTAATCACTTTTGTTTCCGTTTTTTCTCTTTTTTTTTTTTTTAAACGATTTGGATTGACTGATTGATTGATTGATTGGATTCAGAATGTAATAGGAAATTTAAAAAAAAATTTTAAATTTAACGATGATGGTAGGGAAAACGCGCGTAATTACTACGCATAATTTCAAATTTGGTGATAACGAAAATTTTTGTTTTTGTTTTGTCTGGAGTCGGATTCGATAATAATAATAATAATAATAATTTAAAAAGGAATTTCTTCTTTTCTTCTTTCTTTTTCTTTACAACCGTTTTAAAAATTTTTATTAAATTTGTTTTTGTTTCGAACGGGTAAAAGTACGAATTCGAGTGAGTCAGTCGCGTATAAGAAGAGGATGAGGAGGAGGGAAAAAGAAAAAAAATTTTCCGAGTCGGTTTATTAATTTTTCAAAAAACGTGAACTAACTGACTGACGCGGACTTAGACGGTCAGTTCGAAAGGGATAGAAAGGGAGAGAGAGAGAGGAAGGAGGAGGGAAAAGGGGGATCGGGGGAGAAGAGCGTCAGATGGGATCAATCGGTTATATAGATGAAACGAATTTTTTTGTTGTTGTGGTGGTGGTGGCGGTTGGGGTGGTGAATTATGTTCTTGGAATGTTTCGAGAATATTATCGAGGCGGAAATGGATAAAATAATATATATATATATATATATATATATATATATATATATATATATTTTGAGGAGAAGGAGAGGAAAGAGGGATGGGTGGAGAGGGGGGAAGGAGAAAAGGAAAGGGAAATTTAATAGAAAGACGTTTTGAAAATTGAAAAAATTGCCCGCAGGTTTTTTTTTTTTTTTGCCATCCATTTATTTTATTTGCTTAGAAAAAAATAATTTTTTTTTTTTTTTGTTATTTTGGTAACATCGGGAAAAAAATAAAATTTAGAAAGCAAATATAAAAAAAAAGAATTATTATTATTATATCTTTTACTTCCAGTGGTAGTAGAAGAAGAAGAAGAAGAAGAAGAAAAAAAAAGAAGAAAAAAAAAGTTTTTTTTTTCTTCTTTTTTTCATTCTTCTCGAATGATGTCGAAATTGACCGAGTTTAAAACAAATATTGTTGTTGTTATTATTATTATTATTGTTACTATATTATTATTATTATTATTATTATTATTATTATTATTATTATTATTATTATTATTATTACTTTTCATTTAATTTCAAGTGGAAATTTTTTGCTATCCTCAATATTTTATTATCAATGAAAAAGAAAAGAAAAAAGTAAAACAAAAAAATTAAATTTTTTTTGCGGCCGTTCGTAGATTTATTTTCTATCTCTTTCTCTCTCTATTTCTTTTATTGTTTTTTTTCCTTTTCTAATTTTTTTTCTTTATTTTTGTGTTGGTGTGCGAGTGCGTGTGCGTGTGCGTGTGCGGCGTAGGTAGAAAAGAAAAAAAGAAAAAAAAAGGAAATTTAATTTTCACGACAGGATGAATACCCGGAAAAAAATAATTAGAAAAGGTGGGGGGGGGCAAAAAAATTTTTTTTGTCGCGAACGTGGTTTTTCCTCCTTGTTTTCTCCTACTCTCCCACCAGTTCGTATTTTTTTTTTTTTTTATATGTTTAATTGCGATAAAATGGTAATGTGAAAAGAAAAGAAAAGAAAAGAAAATGGCGATGGAAAAATTATGGCGGAAAAATGGTTTTTTCCCATCCGATAAATAAATGATAAATTTTGTTTTCATTCACATTGTCATGCTAAAATCGTTTTCACGTATCCTTTTTTTTTTTCCATCCTTTTCCTTTTCTTTCCTTTTTTTTTTTCCTTTTTTTTACTGTCGGTAAGATTTACTTTCTAGAAAAAAAAAGAAAAAATATTTCTTGTTAATTTTCTGGCATCTATTTTTCTTTTTCTTTTTCGTTTCTCTCTCTCTCTCTTTCTCTTTTACTTTTCCTGTCATTTTCGTTTCTTTTCCTAGTTTTTATTTCAGTCATGTTTTTTTTTCTTCATTTGAACGACATTTTTTCTTTCTTATTTTTCATTATTTTTTTCTCTCTTTCCCTCTTTCTCTCTCTCTCTCTCTTTTTTTTCTTTCCGATCGTGTGTGTGTGTGTGTGAAATTTTCGATCATTCGTTTGTATTCGAAAAGATGTGAAAGGAAAAAAAAAAAAAAAAAAATTTTTTTTTTTTTCCTTTCTAAATTAATACTGACTTGTGACGTTGTAATTTTTCTTTCTTTCCTCATTCTCTTCTCTTCCTCTTTTCCTTCATCTTCTTCCACGTTTAAAAATAAGTTCGAGATTAATATTATTATATCCTATTATAAAAATTTCAAGCATTAAAAAAAAAGAGAGAGAGAGAGAGAGAGAGAGAGAGAGAGAGAGAGAGAGAGAGAGAGAGAGAGAGAGAGAGAGAGAGAGAGAGAGAAGGAAAAGTCAAATTTTTGTGAAGGGTTTTAATTTTTCTGTCTTTCTTCCTTTTTTTCTTTCTTTCTTTTTTTTCTCCCTTTTTTTTCTCTTCTTCTTCTTCTTCTTCCTCTTTCCTCGTATTAAATTTACGAATTATTTACTTTTTGAAATAAGTACAATCTGATTAAAATTGTTTAAAAAACTTCGACTGGATTTTTTTTTAAAAAAAAAAAGGGAGAAGTTTTAATTGGATTTTCTTTTCTAAGCCACACACACACACACGCACGCACGCACGCACGTTACGTACGTTGATATTTTTTTTTGGGATATATGCGAAATGTTCAGTCGTCGTGGCTTTGGATATTTTTTTTTTCGATAGAAAAAACTAATTTACCGATTTAACTGACTGTGCGACATTTTGTTACTTTTTTCGTTTTTATTTATTTACTTTTCAGGAGGAACAAAAAAAAAAGTAAAAAAAAATCGAATGACGTTTTTTTTATTCTTTTTTTTCTTTCGTTTGTTGTTTGTTTGTTTGTTTGTTTGAGTTGCCGTGATTGACTTGGCCAATAATTGTTTTTTTTTTTCTTTTGACACTTTTTAAACTAAATTAAATTTTTATATATTTTTTGTTATAAATGAGGAAGGAATCAGAGAGGAAGGGGAGGGGAAGGGAAGGGGATTTGATTTGTCCGTTTTGATAAAGTTTTGAAAAGTTTTTTTGTTTTTAACTAAAAAAGTCTTTTTAACTTCTGCCACGATACGTGTCGTTAAATTTCATTTAAGCAAAAAAAAAAAGATTATTATTATTATTATTTTAAAGCGTACTGTTTTTTTCTTCTCTCTCTCTCTCTCTCTCTCTTTTACGATCCAGTAAAAAATTCAATAAAAATATCCGGATAAATCATAAAAAAAAAATGAGTGAAAAATGAAAAAAGTTTTTTTTTTTTAAATCTCGTTGTTAACGTTATCAAGAAAATAAGATGAAGAAGGAGAAGAGAAGAAGACAGGAAAGGAAATGAAGAGGAGAAGGAGGAGGGGGGGTAGAAGAAGAAAAAGAAAAAAAATAAAAATAAAAATTTTCTTAATCCGACATTTTGATATTTTCCTTTCGGATAAACGATGTAAATTCTATCTTAAAAAGATTCGGCAACAAGACGATTCAAAAGTCGGTTTAAACTTAACTATTTTAAACAAGATAATCCATTTTCGTACAATTTATTTCTAATAATCGTACGAAAACCTTTTAATTGTATAAATCGAAATTAATTTTGAAATTTTTTTCTTCTCGTACAATGACGTTTTTGGTCGGGATAAAAGTGGGAGAAATTTTTACGTTCGAAAATTCAAAATGGAAACTTTTTAAGGTAAAATGATAAGACTACGTTCGGGAAACGATGCATCACGGCAACTTCACGCACGTGGAACGTACAACAAAACGTTATGAATGCGAAAGGAAAGGATAAGTCAAGAATGAAACAGTTGCCAGGTCGTATGCGAACTAACCTGGTACCAGGATGTCTAAGCCGAGGCTCTGAAAACAACAAGACACCGGTGTAAACGAGTCGAAAATTGCCGGAATGTAAAAAAAAACGAACAAAGGTCGAAAGTCATTCGGTCATCGTGAGTGAGTAAGAAAGCCCCTAAACCATGAAATAATTTAAACAAGAGACAGCAACACCCAGAGGGCAATAGGACAAGAATCGAATTTAACGGAAAAACGGCGGGAGCCATAATCATAAAGAAAAAAGCATAGAGGAGAAATTCTGGAACGGATGTAGTTGCCGACATCCTCCTTTTAAAAAAAAAAGAGGAAATCGGTAGTAATAATAATGATTTTTTACGAGTCGATAAATGTTTTCTCCAGTCATCATCAACTTATCAATTTGATAAATTTTATTTCGCATTTTTTATTTATGTTTTGGTTTTCGTTGATTGTTCGTTTGTTTATTCGTTCGTTCGTTCGTTTGTTTGTTTGTTTGTTCTTTCGTTCGTTTGTTGGTTTGTCGTAACGGAAAATGAAAAACTTTTAAAAGTCGGCTGTAAAAATAAAATTTTTTTTTCTTTTTTATGACTTTTACATCTGCGAAAAAAAGAAATTTTTTATTCTCTCAAAATGTTTTTTTTAAAAAAAAAAAAAAAAAAGTATCGTGTCAATAGAAAAATGTTAAAAGAATTTATTTTGTTACGTAACGACGCACGAAGAGATTTCAGGTGCTCGAACGAAACTCGAATGTTAAAAAAAAAAAAAAAAAAAAAAAATTTTTTTTTAAATAAACAAATTACTTTTCTTTTTTTTTCTCTCACTCACTCTCACACACTCTCTCTCTTTTTCTCTCTTTATCTCGTCCCACTTCTTCATCATCTTCTTCTTCTTTATCATTCGTAAATGATTATTAAAAAATGATGGAATGAATGATCTTGAAAAAAAAAAAGTGAAAACGAAAGTTTGAAGTGGATGTTAAAAAAATTTTTTTTTTTTTTCGTTCGTTCGCTGTTGCAAGATAATCTGTAATTAAAAAAAAAAAAAAAAAAAAAAAAAAAAAAAAACTGAGGACGACGTCTTTAAAATTTGTCGGGGTTTTAGTGGAATCAATCAAAGCCGTTAATCGTTTTCTCTCTCTCTCTCTTTTTTTTTTTTTCCTTTTCATTATATCAATTTAAATTCTAATTTTAATTCGGGGAGGGAGAAAAAAAAAAAAAATTTTTGTTTTTATTTCGTGAAGGTCGTTTATTTAAAAAAAAACTTGAAAAGCTTTTTTTTTTTTTATATAATCATTATTATTATTATCATCATCATCATCATCATCATTTACATCATCATCATCGTCATGGTGATTTGTTTTAAGTGATTTTCCTAAAAAACTAAAAAAAACTCTCGAAATTTTTATGTCGAGAATGCAGGTTTTTTTATTATTATTATTTTTAAGAGTATCGAAATTCTCGTTGAGATTTTTAATAATTTTAGTATTACTATACTTCAGAGCAGTGCTGCGAATACTTAAAAAAAAAAAAAAAATTATTTCCCGTTTTTCATCCTTTTACATACCGACGATTAAATTTTTTTTTTTTTCCCTTCCAGAATTTCTGGTTTTAAGAGTGACGTACAATTTTTATAGGCTGACGAAATTTCGTCTGCTTCGTGTATTTTTTCTTCTGCTTGTCGTATGACCGTCGATCGGTCGGTTTCTGAACGCGTTTTTTTTTTTTTTTTACCGTTTCTTTGTAACCTCTTCCGTTTCGATTTCCCAACGGAGTTATTTATATAAATTTGAGAGCGAGTTCGTGTCGCCATAATGAATCCTTCTGGACTCTCATCCGAAGGTAGTTCCTTGTTTCCCCCCTCCCCCTACCTCCTATTTCCATTGGCAAATTTTCAAATTCTTGTCTTATTATTTTAATATTATTATTATTAAAAAAAACAACAACAACAACGATATTATTACCGCAAAACAATTGATTGATTACGCTCGTGTAATAATAATAATAATAATAATAATAATGAAAATTTTAAACTCGTCGTCTCACGAAGGTTACGCACACACGCACACGCAAACACATTTTTCAGGGTTTTTTTTTTTTTAATGAAAAATTTATTTAGTATTACGTGTTAGGTATTTTAATTAAAAGAATGATTTATCGATCGATCAATCGATTATTAAACGTGAAAGACAAAAAGAAAAAAAAAGAAGATGATAAAGAGGGAGGGAGGGAGGGAGGGGGCGGGAAGCGAAACGTGGCACGAGAAGTTTTTTTTTTTTTTTTTTTTTTTTTGGGGAGGTTTATCACGTTAATTTTGTCGTGAGGTTTACTGCTACGTGAATCGATAAGTATTTTATTATTATTATTATTATTAAACCGATTCGATGATTATTAATAATAATAATAATGATAATAATAATTTATTAAAAACTAATATTATTATCAATTAAAAAGTTTTAAAGGGGGTGTCAAAAAAAAGGGGGAGGGAAGAAGGAAGGAAAATTTTTTAATAAGAAGGATTTTATACAATGAGATTAATTAAATTTTGGATTAATAAGGTTCATCCTTCCCCCCCTCCCCTCCCTGACGCTCTCTCGTAATTTTCTAATTTTCTCATTTTTCCTCTTTTTTCTCCTCCTCCTACTCCTCCTCCTCCTCTCCTTAGATTATTCGTAAAATTTAACAATGGTGGCGGATTCTTTCTTATATTGAGGAGTCGTGAATGCGAAAAAGAATTCGTTTTGGAGAAAGAAAGAGGAAAGAAAGAGAGAGAGAGAGAGTGAGAATGAGAGAAAAGACAAGAAGATAAAAAGTTTTTACGGGGAGGTAGAGTGACGTCATTTTTAATGCATCCGAACAAAAAAAAAAAAAAAAATTTAAACACGTCTGACACGAAAATGATTTATTCATTTATTTATTAATTAATTAATTAATAAGTTATTGATGATGTCACTCTTTTTAATTTTTTTCTTTTTTTTTTTTTTTTTTGATTAATTGTTTACGCAGCGTGTTAAATGCAAATTAATTAACTCTTTCTTTCTTTCTTTTTTTTTTTTTGCTAGTGCCACGATAAAAATGGCAAATGTTTTCATTTTATTTTTATGCACTTTTTAAAATTCGAAAAGACAAAAAAAAAGTTTTTTACGACAAGTTTTGTTTTGTTTTTAAAAAAGAAGTAACGGGCGTTGCTTTTATGTGTGATGATAATAAAATATCCAAAAATAAATATGGTGATAAGAAAGGATGAGAGATAATGCAGTTTAAAAACTGCTGGATGGGGGGTGGAGGGGGAGGCGCAGGCGGGAGATTGAGATAAAAACAAATCACGAAATTAAAATATTTAAAAAAAAAAAAAAAGAAGCCATTAAGCATCGGATTGCAAGATTTAGAAATGTTTGTGTAATGTTTGTTTTGGGGAGTTGTGCACACATTTTTCGTCACGTGATTTAACACCAAAAAAGACATAAAAATGATTGATTAAAAATAAAATAATAATAATAGTGATAAAATTAGAAAGTGAATCTTTTGCCACGATGGCATCGAACAGTGCGCAAATGGGATTGATGATGAAATGATTTATTTATTTGTTTCCATGATGGAGGGAAACGAAAAGTTAAATGTAATTTTTGCTGCGGAATAAAATGTGAAAACAAAAAAGAGAGAGGGGGTGAAGGGAAGGGAAGGGGAGAGAAGAGAGAGAGAGAAAGGAAAATCCTGCGTATCGAATGGCAAAAAATGACAGGAACACTTAAATTTACGTAACATTAATTCAATGACGGATGCGTTATTCGATACGATTTAACGGAATTCGAGGGCGGGGAGTGGGGGGCGATGGTGGTGGTAGTGATGGTGAAAGGGAAATTATTGTGACGTTCGCATAACGATATGCGAATCGTATTTAATTCCCCGTAATTAAAAATAACGAAAAAAAAATTATTATTATTATTTCGAGAGGAAGGAAAAACAAAAAACAATATGGCGGCGACGGCAGTGAATACTTTCTCTCTGTGACATTTCCGTCGTGTAATAAAAAAATTACCGTTTCATCCGAAAGTAAAAAAAAAATTTTTTTTTTTTCTCGTAACGGAAATCGTAATTAAAACGTTTTTACATTGTAATTCTTTTTTTTTTTAAATTTGAAATTTTTTTTTAAAACTTCCGCCATTTTTCTTTTTTCTTCTTCTTCTTCCTCCTCCTAACAGATAATAAATATTTCGAAAAAAAAAAGATTGAGAAAAAACATCGCGAATGTAAAAAAAAAAAAAAAATGTTTAAACGGTGGGAAAAAAAAGAAGAAAAAAATTTATTATTATTATTATTATTATTATTATTTGAAGATTTTCTGCAACCACTTTTTTTTTTTTTTTATGACGATCGTGACATTTTTTTTAAATTTAAAAGTTGTATAAAAATAATTTTAATGTAAAAAAATCAAGGTGAAAAAATCAAGTTTTAAATTTAATATTATTAATATTATTATTAATATTAATTAATAAATAAATAAATTTTTATAAGGTAAATAACAATTATAATTAAATGTGTAATTTACAACGTTGCCGTTGGCGATGATGATGATTATGATTATGCAACGTGGCAATAACTATAATTATCATTTAATTAACACATTTTTTTGTTGAACGTGTCAAATAATTTTTCAATCATCTTTTTTCGTTTTCCCTGTCAAAGGAAGGAAATTTTTTCCCTGTCGAAGGAGGGAAATTTTTTCCCTCTTATCATCCGCCATTTTTGATTTAATTATAAGGGGAAAAAATTTAGCGTTTTATTACGTTAAGATGTTGATGACGACGACAAGGTACGCGATCGAGTACACCTGAAATCCGATTCCATGATTTTAATTCCCCCCCCCGTTTATTTTGTGGGAGGGGGAGGAGATAAAACAGTAATCGAAAATGATTTCGAATGGTTTTCGATTACACTAATACAAAGAAGAGAGAAAAAGAAAGAAGAAAAATGTGAAAAGAAGGTTTTCTTTTTTTGCTAAAAAAAAAAGAATCCTCGGAATCTTTTTGATCTAAATGAGATTTTCTTTATTTTATCCTTTTCAACTTTAGTCAGTGACGTAAAAGAATTTTTTTTTTTTCCTTTTCCGTTTGTTTGTTTGTTCTTTCGTTTGTTTTTCGTTCCTCCTTATTATTATAATTATTATTATTATTATTTTCTTCACTCTTTGCTTGAATCTGCGAGCGCTTTATAGCTTACCTTAATATTATTTTTATTTTTTTATTTTCAGGTAAGAAAAAAAACGAATTTCTTTCGCCGTGACGTCGATGACGTCGCTACGATGACGACATTTTTTTAAATCGATTTTCATCGCGCGAGGTAAAAAAAAAAATTATTATTATTATTATTATTATTATTATTATTATTATTATCATTATTATCATTATTGCGGAATTTCTTAAGATGAGTGTTATAAATGTAATTAATTATCGTAATTAAATCTCTTCGTCGTTAAAATCACGGTAATAAAAAAATAATAATAATAATAATAATTTGGAAGGACGACAAATTGCGTTTGCACGAGTACGCAAGGTCGACGGTTATTAAATAGAGAAGGTGGGGAGTTGGGGAGGGGGAGGAAAAAAAAATTATATTTTAATGTGATAACTTAATTTATTATTATACGATATGTAAAACGAGTAGAGTAATAAAGTTTTGCAAAAAAAAAAAAAATAAGGACGTTGTGGGAATGCCATTAACATTGATATGTCGTAAATATGAATAAGAGGTGAGAGAAAAAAAAGGGGAGGGAGAAAAGAGAGGGAGAGGGAGAGGGAGAGAGAGGAGAAAAGAAGATGAAAAGGAAAAAAAAGCAGAAGCAAATCGAAAAAAAAAAAAAAAACGAAAGGCATTAAAAATATGTCGGAATCTTTAATTGATGTCACGCTGTGTTAA
The DNA here is from genome assembly GCF_000006295.1 of Pediculus humanus corporis. Classification (NCBI taxonomy): domain Eukaryota; kingdom Metazoa; phylum Arthropoda; class Insecta; order Psocodea; family Pediculidae; genus Pediculus; species Pediculus humanus. The sequence continues at coordinate 348,146 of NW_002987134.1, forward strand.
CTGAGGTTAATATTTGTTAATGAGAATGGTAGACTCTGAATCATAGCAAAAAAAAAAAAATCAAAGAGGACGACTCATCATCGTTCGTGCGTTGCGATTTAAATTTTTTTTTTTTTTTTGGGATTTTGCTGCGGTTGATTTTTTTTTTTTGTCTCTTCGTCTTTGAAATTTATTGAGTAATGATAGCGCGGTGAGACAAACGATGAAAAAAAAAAAAACAAATTTGCTGCGGTTTCGTTTTTTTTTTTTATAATAATAATAATTTAATGACGTCTTACCTAAATTCTTTTATAAAATTTGATGGTCAGGTATTTTATTATTATTATTATTATTTCTTTCTCGTTAAGCTAATAATTTGTTTAATATTATTATTATTTTTGTCTTTGTTTTTGCGGTTGTTTAAACAACAAAAAAAAAAATCATCGGATATTTAATAACCTGCAAAACTTTTGATATTATCTATGATAATAAAAGTGTCAGTAGAAAAAAGTCGTGGTTGAAAATTGGTAAAAATGATCGAAGTGTAATGCGAAGAAGAATAAAAAGCAAAAAAAAAGTACCCGAAATTTTGTTTTGCTGTCGCTGTCGCTTCTGCTGCTGGTGCTGCTCCCTAAAATTAAAAATTATTATTATTATTATTATTATTATTATTATTTTATTTTTTTCAACTTTTTGCGGTTTTATCAAAAAAAAAAAAATAGACGGTTGAAAAATTTATGGTGAGTGATTTTGACGTGGCAGAATAAAAAAAGGAAAAATACAACGTCGAATATAAAGTGCGTGAAAGTGAGCGCGTGCGCGGTGGGTTCGTGAAAACTTTTTATACATTAGACGATTTATTATGTCAGAAGAGTTGATAATCTTTTTGCATTCGGGACGGCTCCCTCCCTCCTTTCTCCCGCCTTCCTTTCCTCCTCCCAAAAAGTTCATTTAAAATTTATTTTCATGCGGTTTTCATTATTATTATCATTATTATTAATATTAATATGTGTGTGAGTGCGTGTGGGTGTGCGTGTGTGTTTGCGAATGGAATTTTCGACCTTTTCCAGTATGAGTTTACTAGGTTATCCGGTCATAAATTATCCAGAAGAAGTTGATCAAATTTAATTTTTTGATATCGATAATAGAAATCTAAATTCCGAACGGAAAAGCGGGAAATTCATATAAAAAGCAGAAAGAGACAGAGAGAGAGAGGTGGGAGAGAGAGAGAAACGTACGTGAGGGATGTTGTGGGATTCGAGCAGCCGTTCGTCAAAAGGAAACAACAAACAACACGAAACGAAACAAACGGATGAACGCGTTTTTTATTTTATTTTATTTTCCTGAAAACGAAAAAAAAAGAGTTCCTTGGGGCAAAACGGGGAAGAAGAAGCAGGAGAAGAAGAAAAAGGAGGAGAAGGAGATGGAGAAAAAGAAGAAGAAACGTTATTTACTTCCTTTAATTGAATGCGGATAACCTTGAACCGAAGACGGAATACGAGTCGTACGCCTGCCTGCTACTCAATGCAATACACCATAAAATTTCATTTGGTTTCAAGGTTTCCACATCGTCGTCGTCGTCGTATGCCTCCTACAATCAAGGAGAAAGAAGTAACGTGGATGATGAGAGTAAATGGTAAAACCCTTTGCCCTTTGACCCCTCCCTTGGAAAATTCGTAAAATGTGCGATGATAATAATGTTGAGTAATTAATTAATTACGTTTTGGGATGTTTTCTATATACATATATTCAAACATCTGATAAAGGAAAGGTTCGAACCTTTTTTCCGACCCTAAAACAATTCAATAAAAACCTTTTTTAACAAACAAAAAGAAGAAAAAGGTTTTCGTAAAGCTCACGAACAAATATTTTGTTTTAAAATAAATAAATAAAAAAATACATGAAAGACGTTAAACAATTTTTTTTGCTTTGAAAAATCGTGGCAGGAGAATTTTTTTTTTTTTTTTTTTTTTTTAATCTTAACCCGACGCATTAAGTTTTATTTTTATTTTTTTATTCTTCTTCTTACCTCTTCTTCTTCTTTTTCTTTTTCTTCTTTCTTCTTCTTTTTCTTTTTTTTCTAATAATTTATTTAAACTTTCTCGAAACTTTTTTTTTTTTTCTCCTTCCTTCCATCTTTTCTAACGAATTATGCTTGACGTTACGTGGAAGAAGAAAAAGGAAAAAAAAAAAAAAAAGTAAATTGATGTTATTCTTATTTATTTTGAAATTTATGTGTGTGGGAGTGCGTGTGCGCGCGCGCGTTTTTTTTAAAAATCTGACAGGTCGTTTGTACTTTTATTTTTTATTGTTTGCTTTTTTTTTTTGTGCCGTGGGGTTGTCAGACTGCAAAGAAGACCCCGTGGGATTTGTTTGTCGGAATTTTTTTTTTTTTATTCATGAGTTGTTGTCGTTACTGCTGCTACTGTTGGTGCTTCTCCTTCTGCTTCTCCTTTGATTTATCAGAGGTTGTCGTCTTTTGCTCTCGGGCCGCGAGAAATGTTTGCAGTTTGTATCTCCCCCCGTTTGTTATCACTTTTTTTTTTGTTGTTAAGCGTGATTATCGTCGAAGATTGCGATCGATGAGTTTTTGAAAATTTTTATTTGTTTGTTTGTCTCTTCAACTTTTTCGTCGTTTCGTTTTTACATTTTCGATTTTTGTACGTTGTTTTTTTTTTTAAATCGAATTGCTGCGTTGCCATATTGTGTGTGAGGCCCTCCTTCCCTCGTTTGTCTTATTGTTGTCGAAATTTTAAATTTTATTTTAATGATAAAAAAAAAAAAAAGAAAAAGTTGTGACGCTTTTTTCTTCTTTTTCTTCTTCTTCGTATTTTAAACTATTAAATATTATTTCGAAAAAAAAAAAGTAAAAAAAAAGTTTTCATGTTTTTTTCAGTTTTAAAATTCAAATTTTTTTTTTACATTTTTTTGCTGCAGCGACAACAGGTTTTATGTTGGAAAAATTTTTTTTTTTTTTTTTTTTCGGAATCATTGAATCGACATAAAAATCTCTGTAATGTAAATATTATGTAAAAATAAAAATCATCATCATCATCATCATCATCTTTCGCTTCTCTTCGTTAAGTTTGTCCTTTTTGTTTGTTTGTTTGTATAATTTGTTGAAGCAGTCGAGGGTAAACGAATGAAGAATGTTTTATTTATAATTAGAAAGAGGTAGGAAAGAGGAAATGAGGAGGGTGGAACGGAGGAGGGAGTGGGAGAGGAGAGGAGGGAAAAGCACCTTGTGCCTGAATTTTTGAACCGTGATGTTCCTCAAGGTTCTTAGGAAAACTTTTTTTTCTTTTTTTCGCTCTTTCGTAAGAAAGAAAAAAAAATTATTGAAAAATGTCTCTCTAGGTTAACAAAAACAACAACAATAATAATAATAATAATAATAATAATAATAATAATAATAATAACAGTAATAATAATAATAATAATTAATGTTTGCTAATGATGATGATTTCGACCGAATGTGTGCGGTTTCGTGAATTTTATGTAAATGTAATCGTAATTTTTTTTTGATAATCGTTTGTCGGTTGTTTTCGTTTTCGTTCTCGACGTTGTCGTTGTCGTTGTTGTTGTCGTCGTCGTCGTCGTAGTCGTCGTGGTAAAAATTGTGTTTCATTTTCACGTTGTTTTGTCGGACGAATTAATAATTATTTGAACGTCGAGTTCGTTACGTTTGTTTTGTAATCTGTTTGTTTGTGTGTGTGATTTCCAAGGCGAGTGTCGGACGGTTAGCGACGGCAACAACTGCGACATTCGTTTGTCGGTTGTTTCGTTTTTTTAATTATCGAAGAACGATGATGATGATTCGTTAAAAAAAATTTTTTTTTTAAATTGATGAGTTGTTTTGTAGGAAGAAAAAAAAAATCAATTTTGTCTGAATCGTAAGTAATTAATAATAATAATAATACTAATACTAAAACAAAGAAACGAATTAACGAGATTGATGAGATTGTGTCTCTTGTGTCCGGAGTAGTGTGTATGATTCGCGTTCTGCTTCCACGTTTATTTTAAAATTTGTTTTATGTCGAAAAGTTTTGATGGAATTGTCGCGTAAGGAACGAAATAAATATTTGAATTTTTTTTTTTTTTAATTTTCCAAAAAGGGGAATCGAATTTGACGTTTTGCAAAAGTAATAATAATAATAAATTTATTCTGTCGTGGCAGAAGAAAAAAAAATTTTTTATAATTATCGCCGGTGAAAAGTGTAAATGGCGAACGATCGACGGGGATAAAAAAAAAAAAAATTTTGCTTTTAAAGGTTTGAATTGGCGAAACGGTTTTTTTTTTTCGTATTTGTTGTTTGTTTGTTTGTTTGTTTATTTCGTTATTAAGGTTTGTTTGAGTGACCCAACCTTAAAAAATTTTTCTTTTTATTTAATTAACAACGTTTGCAAACGGTAACCATCGGTTAATTAAAAATCGATCTGTTGCGGTTTTTTTAAATTTTTTCTCTCTCTCTTTCTCTCTTCACAAACAAACAAACAAACACAAACACGCACGCAAAAAAAAAAAAATTTTTTTTTTATTCACTCTTTTAGTATTCTTTTTGATCTTTCTCTCTCACACTCTCTCTCTTTTTCTCTCGTTTCATTTACTCACCTCGTTCGGTGAGCCTTTTTTTTCGAAAACCTTTTTGAATTTTTATTTTTTTTTTAAATCGTCAAACGGATGTGGGGAGGAGGGGGGAAAAGGAGAAAAGAAGAAAAAGTTTTGAAAATTGATCTAAGGTTAAAAGTTCGATGTGATTTTGTCATTGTTGGGAAAATAAACCAATATATCAATTACTTTCCCTCTCTCTCTTTCTTTCTTTCTCTCTCTTTCTTTCCCTCTCTCTTTGTCCCTCTTTCAAAAGACGTTTTCAATCAAATTCTCTTTCTCTCACTTACTCTCTCTCTCTCTCTTTTTTTTTTTTTCCTATCAAAACCATTTGTCTATTTTTGTAATTTTTTTTGCAGAAAATGATTGAAAATAGGGAAAAGAAAGAATGAAAGAATAGAAAAAAAAACTTTTGTGGAACCCTAGAAAAGGTCTCCCCTCCCCTCCACCTTTCCATATAGATGTATATATATAATAATAATAATAATAATAAACGACTCGTTTTTTTTTTCGTCCAATTTTCTTTTCATTATTTGCTTTCCCCCCCTTACTCGTGTGTGTTTTTATTTCTTTTTCCTATTATTAATATTATTAGTAGTATTATTATCGAACGGTAGAGATTGAAAAATGGCGGCTGCCACGAAATTGAAATTTATTTATTAGATTCACCTCATCAATTTTAAAAAATATTTTTTTTTAATGAAAATCATTATGAAATCGTTATTATTATTTTTTTTTCTTTATATATATATATAAAAGATTTCGTAATAAAAGGGGAAAGGGAAAAAGAATGAAAGAAGGGGGAGGGATAGGGAAGAAGAGGGGAGGGACGTTACGTCATGAGAAAAAAGTGTTAAAAACAAGGCGGAAGAACGGTTGAAGTAAAGTTTAAAAACGTTGAAAAATAAAAGATGAAAATAAAAGGAAGAAGAAGAAGAAGGAGGTAGAAAGAAGGAGGGGAGAGGTGGGGAGTAGGGGGAGAAGGGTAAAAAGAATGGTAGGAAATGAAAAGAAAGGAAAAAGAAAAATGAGACGAAAATATTTTTAACTGGAAAATTTTAAATTATGACAATCGCAAAAAAAAAAAAAGAAAAGTGAATGAAACTTTTTTCTTTACTGGAAAAATTATTTCATTAACGGCGGTGATAATGACAACAATGATAATGATGATGATGATGATGATAATGACGACGGTGACGATAAATAATAAACAAATAAAATGAAAAATTTAAGCGCGTCGCCTGGAGAAGAAGGAAATGAAAAAAAAAAAAAATTTCATTATATAAAATTTGATTTTTTTTCTTTTTTTTCTTTGATTTCCGGTTTTTCTTTTTTGTCGTTTTTTACTTTTTGAATTTTTAAGTTGTTATAACGTCGGCTGGATTTCTAGAAACTTCCAAAAAAAAAAAAAAAAAATGGTTACGGTCGAGTCGAGGGGGACAGGAAAACACGGGTGCGTGCGGATATGAGTGCGTCTGAAAGCAAAATGATGTCCTGGAATTATTATTATTATTATTATTTTTTTATCGAAACGATAAATCAATCAATCAATCATTCATTCATTCATTCGTTTCTTTCGATTCATTTCATTCATTTTCATTCATTTTCATTCATTCATTTCGATTTCTTTTTGGTATGAATTCGATGGGTTTAAATGAAAAATAAAAAGTTTAAAAAAAAAAAAAAATTAAATTTTTAATAGCTTTCGCGTCTTATCATCATCATTATTATTTTTATTACTTAAAATTACGGTAATGAAAAAACCTTCACCCAAGTACGAACTTCACACACACACATTTAACGGAATATTCGAGAATAGGTGAGAGGGGCCGATGAGGTTGTACCTGAAAAAAATACTTTAAAAAAATTAGTAATTCAAGGTAAGGTTGAAGAATTAAAATGGCGGTAATTACAAGTAAAAATTTTTGCAGGTTTTTTTTCTTCTTTCTCTCCTTGAAGGGAGGAGAACGGGAAAGAAAGGAAGGGAAGGGAAAGAAGGAAAGAGAAAGGAAGACGAGGCGAGAATCAGTTTCCGTTGAAAAGTTGTTGGTGTTGTTGGTGTTGTTGTCCATTTCCGTTTGTTTTTTTTTTTTTTTAATTTCTTTACCGTACCTGATTTTTTTTTTTTTTTTAGTAAAAGGTAATTAAGTAAAAAAATGTCGGATCATTATTATTCGTTACGGTTTGTAAATTTTTAGTAAACAATGCAATGACGTGTTAAACGTCTGGATAAACCTTCTTTCGTTTATCCAGTCTCGAAATACCTGAAAATTTGTTTTTGTCGTCGTTGTTGGTATGACCGAAACATTATTATTATTATTATTATTATTATTATTATTATTATTATTATGTTTTTTACGATAAAATAATTATGGGAAATCAATCGTTATGGAAATCGGAATGGAAACGTTTGCGTTGGGGGGTTTTTCTTTTTTTGTTTGTTTCGTTTTTGTTATTATTATTATCATCATCATTATTATTTTTTACGTTAATTTGATGACTTTTATCATCGTATATACATTTTTTTTTTTCATAATTGGATTAAAAAACATTACAAAAAAAAAGTTTTTCGAAAGTACAACAAACACAACAACCGTGTACTTTGTTTTAATGAAAAGTAAACGGAAATAGTTGAAATGTTTTTTTTTTTTTTTTTTTTTGCCCGGAGCGTGTTTGTTTTTGTTTGTTTTTTGTTTTTTTTCTTCTTCCGACTTTTCTCTTTTTTCGTTTTTTTCGTTTTTTTTTGCGTATGTTGGTACGCGTGCGTGTGAGTTTTTTTAAAATTTTTATTTCGTTTTCATTTAGCTTAAGTTTTTAGGTTGTGTGTTCGTCATCGTTTTTTTTTTATTTTACGTTTGTCGTTTGCATTATTTTTATAATAAATCTCGTTATATGGAAAGTTTGGTTACACGAGGTAAGGGACGAGAACAAAACAAAAAAAAAAAAAAAAAAAAAAAAAACCCGGATAATGATATTAAGATCGTTAAGAACGTTTAAAAAAAAAAAAAAAAAAAAAAAAAAAAAACGTCGGAAAGCGATTTAACTTTTTACCCGCAATCTAATGACACGATTAAAAACTTTTTCTGCATTTCCCCCCACAAAAAATTTACTTTTTTTTTAAAAAAAAAAACGCAGAGTTAGCGTGCGTGGGTAAAAAAAAAGTTCGAAACAAGGTTTTAGAAAAATATGAAAAATAATAATAATAAAAATAATAATAATTTCAGTTAATGTTAATAATAATAATAATAATAATAATAATAATAATAATAATAATAATAATAATAATAATAATAATAATAATAATAATAATAAAGCCAACGGCCATAGCGTGCTGGTCACACCGGTTCCCGTACGATCACCGAAGTTAAGCAGCATCGGGCGTGGTGCAAACTTGGATGGGTGACCGTTTGAGAACGCCACGTGCTGTTGGCTTAAAAAGAGCAAAAAAAATGAGAACAAGACAAAGTAAGAACCAAAAACAAAATCTTGTTCTACTGTCGACCTGAGGCAGCTCGACGAGAACGTGAATTTCACTGCTTCTGACCCTGGCCACTCCAAAGATGTTAGTCACCGGAGCCCAGTTCAGGAGACAAATCGTTCCCATCGAAAAAGACGGACTCAGGAAGACCTTCAAGAATTGATGTGGTGCTATCTTATAATAAGTGGCACCACCGAAATTCGAGTATTTGTCCCTAAGGAATCGGGTAGAAACCTCGGATAAATACTTAAAAACTCCGACAAGTAGCCTTGTCGTGTTTAATGGTGGATAATAATAATAATAATAAAATTTTATCGATTTTATTTCGATTTTGACATAATCGTTGCAGAATTAATTGTTTGTTTTTGTTTTTCTTTTTTTTCCCGTTTTTATCTTATTTGTTTGTTTGTAAACAATTTTTTTTTTTTTATTTTTTTAGCCTTTATTAACCTTGATTATTTATTTTTAATTTTTTTATTTAAAATTATTGATTGATTGATCGATCGATCGATCGATTAAAAAAAAATACTCGATGGGGGAAAAAAATTTGCGTCGTTTCGAATTCGAGACGCGAGCTACTGTCGGCAATTATTATTATTATCGTCGGCGCGACTTTGAACTCGTAAACTTTTTTTTTGGGGGGGAGTGGTAGTTGGGGAGGGAAGAGGAGAGGAGGTTTAATCGTTTTCGTTCGATTTAACATTTGTATGTTTATGTTTGTGTTTATGTTTTGGTTCGTGTAAAATGGAGAAAATGTTTTTGAAGTCGGTGACGTAGAAAGAGTTAATTTTTTTTTTTTTTTCGGAGTAGAGAGGAGATAGAGAGAGAGGGAGAGGGAGAGGGGAAAGGAATTTGTCATTTGGATGAAATTTAGGGTCATCACCCGAAAAAAAATTAATTATTACGTTTTTTTTTAAATTTTGTTTACTTAACTTACGAAACCGAAATGAATCCGTTTGAATGTTTTTTTTAACGAAGTTTTATGCCATCAATTTTATTATTATTATTATTATTATTATTATTATTATTATTATTATTATTATTATTATTATTATTATTATTACTATTATTTGTTGATCGCCATAATTAGCCTGTTATCGGTATAATAACTTTTTAATTGTGTCTTTCGGCTCATGACCGTCTGACCTTAATCTTGTTTTTTTTTTTTTTTTTTTTTATTTTCCTTCCCGGTTTTCGTTTGTTCGTTCGTTTGTTTGTTTGTTTGTTTTTAAAATGTAAACGTCATCGATGAATGAAAATACGTGCGATTTGGATGTTTTTTTAATTGAATGACGCTTGCAGTTAAAAGGTGAGTTTTTTTTTTTTTAAATGTATTCATGTGAAAGTTCTTAGTATTGTTTGGGGTGATACCTTATCACGGTCTTCGATTCTCAGGGGGGAAAATAAAGGAAGAAAAGGGGGAAAAAAGAGGATAATAGGGAGGTAAACGATCTAATAAAAATTTCGAAACGATGTGATAATGATGATTTTATATATATATATATTTTGTTTCATTAAAAAAAAATTTATTTTATTATCATTGTTATCATCATCGTTATTATTATTGTTATTATTATTGTTATTGTTGTTATTATTATTATTATTATTACATCATCAAGATTCGATTCTGTGGTCGAATTAAAAAAAAAATGAAAAAACGAGATTGAGAGAGAGAAAGAGAGGGAAAGAAAAAAGAGAAAAGAAATTAGAATATTAATAAAATTTTAATTAAATGTTTTTTTTTTTAATTTTAAAATGTCTGCAAAAAAAAAATAATGATGATGATAATAATAATAATAATAATAATAATAATAATAATTACAAGTTGTTTAAAGTAAATTAATAAAAGTTTATAGCTACTGGTTTTTTTTTCCTTTTTTTATAGCTTATTTTATTTTTTTATTTTTATTTTTATTTTTTAATTGTTAAATGAACTTTTTTTTCCTTTTTCTTCTTCTTCTTTGATTTATTTAATTATTATTATTATCATTATTATTATTTGTTATTATTAAATTATAATTAATTATTCATTTGCATGAGATTAAAAGGTTTTTTTTTTTTTTTTTACGTGGGAGAAGAAGAGGAGTAGGCAGAGGAGGAGAAGGAGGAGTAAAGCGAAGGGAAGAAGTTCTTATTATTATTAATATTATTGTTGTTGTTGTTGTTTGTTGATGTTGATTAAAGTTAATATTATTATTATTATTATTATTATTATTTCGTTTAAATGTCTTTATCGTCTCCTTGTTTTTTTTTTTTTTTGGGGGGGGGGGAGAATTGAAAACGTGGAAATCCGTCCGCGCGTCGTGAGGGTAATTTTCGTTCATTAGCGTAAATCTCGAGGATTTTTTTTTTTTCCTGCAATCCGGATTTCGTTTTTCCTCTCTCTATCTCTCTCTCTCTCTCTCTCTCTCTCTCCTTCTCCCTCTTCTGTCCTTTTTTATCCTTTTACTCTCATTTACAAAAAAAAAAAAATTTTTATTCGTTAACGATGAAAGAAAGAGAGAGAGAGAGAGAGAATTATTTTGGAAAAATGAAATAATAAATGAAAAGTGATATTTTGGATCGAACAAAACAAATTTAGGTAATAAAAGAAAGAAAATTCTATTGCCACGATGCAATCGTATAAGTTTACGTTTATTTCCTTTTTTTGTTGGGGGGGGGAGGTTTTCTTCCTTTGAATTGTTCTTATTTGTCTTAAAAAAGACAAATTTGACGTTTTTCTCTTCATTTACCTTCGTTTTATTTTCGTTATTGTTGTTTATTTAAATCATATCCGGAATATTTTAAATTGTTTTATTTTATTTTATTCGAAATGGAAATATAAAGAAAAATAAAATCGTTCGGGGTGGGAGTGGGGCGAGGGTGCGGGGAGACGCGAAACAAATAAGAATAAAAAAAAATTTCAAACAAATAATTTTACGACCGAACCGAAATTTTTCGTGAAAACGACGATTTTTGTGTGAGGATTTCTAACGGAAACCAGTTCGTCAACCATCCAAATCCGCAACAAAACCGGAAACAAACAAACAAAAAAAAAAAAAATTTTCTTTTCAAAAAGTTTTCCGGTTAAAAAAAAAAAATAAAACGGTTAAGTAAACATAACTGGAAACGTAATTAGGAACGTAATGTTTGTAACTTTTTTTTTTTTTTTGTAGGTTGGTAATACCGTCGTGAGAGTCGAGAGTACTTACTAATTTGTCGTTTATTTTTTAAATTTGTTGTTTTTTTTTTTCTTTTTCATTAGTTTCTTTCATTCTTATTCATTACGACCGCAAATTTTTTTTTTTTTCTTATTTTGTTTATAAAAAATGTTTTTTTCGCAAGTAATATTTGCACTCTGAAAATTCTAGAAAATCTATTATTATTATCATCATGATCATCATTATTATTTTTTTTTAAAAGCAATAAAAGAGGGGGTTCGTAATAAAATAAGTTGTAAAAAAGCGTAATAAATAAAATATATTTAATTTTTCTTTTTTTTTTATCCGAGCAGAAGATAAAAAGTAAAATTTATATATATATATATATATATATATATATATATATATATATATTATTTATTATCTTTACCGACGACGTAAATTATTATTATTATTATTATTTCGAAGTCGTAGAAATCGTAGAAGATCGGGAAAAAAAACAAATTGAATTTTAAAAGTTTAAAAGTGAATTTAAAAAAAAAAAAGAAAAATGTCGTCAATGTGTAAATAATAAATATAAATAAATTTGAAAGTCGCAAGTTTGAAACGAAATAAATTTTGCTTTTTATATGTTTCCAATTGTCGACAAAGGTTTGATATAGGTTCGATAGGTTTTGTGATAACTTAATGCTGTTTTTATTTTTTTTTATTTGGCTGTTGTTGTTTTTGTTGCTGTTGTTTTTGTTGTTCTTGTTATTGTTGTTGTTGTTGTCGGTGCAGTTGTTGTTGTTGTTATTGTCGGTGCAGTTGTTAATGTTGTTGTTGCTATTGTTGTTGTTGTTGTTGTGATTATTCTTTACGATATTATTGAATCGAACGGATGCGACTTGATGACACGCACACATACAGAGTAATGAGAAAAGTCAAAAAGAAAGAAAGAATACGCACGCGGATATACGTGCACGTACGCACACGTGAAATAAACGTGCGTAGAAAATGAGAAAGGGGAAAAAGGAAAAAAATGAAAAACAAAAATTTATGTTTTATAAATCAGTTTATTATTGAACATTTTTTTTGTTCATTTTTTTATATTTTTTTTCGTCTTGCCTTTCTCTCACTCTCTATCTCTCTGTCTGTCTGTCTCTCTCTTGCTCTCGCTCTCGCCTCTTTCTAGAACGTTTTTCGGAAAAACAAATAAAAAAAAAAAATAATATGAAACGTGGGCGAGTTCGCATTCGCAAATATATAAGAAATTTTTTTTATAGAGAAGAAGAACGGGAGACGGAGAGAGATAGGAAAAAAAAAGAAAAAGAGAGAGTGAGTGAGTGAGAGAAATGGAAAAGAGGTAAAAACTCGTGATCGATTTGTAAAAGTTCAATTTTGTTTGAACAAATCTTATGGGAGGTAAAAATTATTATTATTATTATTATTATTATTATTATTATTATTATTATTTTATTTTATTTTATAAAATTGAATCGTAGTAGTAGTATTTGATGTTGAATTTGTTACGTCAGAAAATATAAATTTTTCTTTTTTTTTTTTTATTCGACGTGGGTTTAGAAAGAAAATAACGGCGAGATCGTGATTTTTTATTTTACAATTTTTTTTTTTTTGCGAGCGAATTTTCCTTTTCCTTTTTTTTCTTTTTTTTCCTTTTTTTTTTTTTTTTTTTTTTTTTTTAAAAAAAATACAATTTATCAAATTAAAAAAAAAAAAAAAAATTAATTTAAAAAAAAAAGGAAAAAAAAAAAAAACGTAATCTGATTGGTTGATCGTCGAGTCGTCGTTAAAAAAAATTTTTTTTTTTTTAATTATCTTGCCTCGGAGAGTGTGAGAGAGGGAGGGGAAAGGGGAAGGAAAGGAGGAGGAGGAGGAGAAGGAGGGGAAAAGGGAAAGAGCAGGACCGTCGCGAGTTGGTCGATCATCGAAATTTTAATTTTTTTTTGTTTTCCGGTTGCATTTCCGTGAGGTATTCACCGGAAGTTGTAATAAAAAAAATTCACTCGGATGCGTGTTGTGAGTTTGTACCGTACCTGATTGTGATTGAGTACTTTTACGAATTTTTTAAAATATTTTTTATCTTGTAATTACGTGTAACATTACATGGAAATGAATGAATAAATGAGTGAATGAATGAATTAAAATAATTACTATCAAATAATAATAATAATAATAATAATAATAATAATAATAATAGTAATAATAATAATAATAAGTAATTTTTCCACCATTCGTGCTCTGTTTATTTTTACGATACGTTTTGAGTATGTTTACATATGAGCGACATGTGAAAAATTCTTCCGATTAATATACACATAGTTCGACGTTTTCCCTCTCCCCCTCTTCTCTTCCCTTTTTGCGACATGAATGGATTTTCCATTTTTTAGATCGAAAGAATTCCGGGAAGAGAGAGAGAGAGGTAGAGAGATGAATAGGTTGGAGGTGAGTGGGCGACGGCGAATGTGGTAGAAAGAGAAAGGAAGGAATTATATTCATAAAAGAAAATTTTGTTTTGTTTAATTTTTAAAAATTATAACCGACATTATTTTCATTATTATTATCATTATTATCATTATCATTATCATCATCATCATTATTATTATTATTATTATTACTATTAATAACAATTTTGAAGACCTGGAGAAGAAAAAGTGTTTGTCGTTTTATTTTAGTCTCGTCTTTTTGTTTTTTTTTTTTTTTTTTGGTTGGGTAAATAATTTTCTAGAATTTTCGTTTCCACGGGTTTTTTCCCCCACTACTTTTTTCTTTCTCCTCCCCCCTCACTCTCTCTGTTTGAACGAGAGCAAAAAGGAAAAAAAAAAATTATTTCGAGCTTATTTTTTATTTTTCATCAGGTTTTTTTTTTTTTGTTGATTTTTTTATAAAAAGCTCAGCAAAAAAATAATAATTGAAAGTTGGAATGTTGAGGTGGGGAGGGAAGAAAAGGGAAGAGAAGGGGAGGAAAAGGGGGAGAAGGAGAGGGGGAGGCGGAGGAGGAGAAATCACAGCGTGTGATTCCGGGTTTTTTTTTTTTAAAAAAAAAGTTTTCCTGGAATTTCTCACGTTTTCCTTTCGAGAACCTTTTTTTTCTCTCTCTTTTCATTTTTGTGTGGGTTTTGTGTGTGTGTGCGTGCGTGCGTGTGCGTACGCGTTTGTGTATTTTTTGTGGAAAGAACTTTTATGAGTAAAAAAAAAGAAGAAAAAGTTTTTTCTTTTTCGTCACGGTTAACTTTACATTTTTCAAACGAACGGAAACAAAAGAAAGAAGAAGAAGAAAAAAAGGTTTTCCCGTTTGTTTGTCCGTTTGTTTGTTTGTTTTTTTTTACACGAATGAATCACTTTGAAAAAAAAAATTTTTTTCTCGAATAGTTTTGTGTGATGTTTGTATCCCTTTGTAAAATACACGAAATTAAAAAGAGAGAAAGAGAGAGAGAAGAAAACTGTCCTTCTATTCTTTCTTCAATTTTTTGATAAAAAAAAGTTTAAAATTCCCCCCCCCCCGACGCTAGTAATAAGAAAGTCAAATATTTAAAATCAAAGGAAAATCAAAGGAATAGGAAGAAGAAAAAAAGGTTTCGTTTCCATCATTTTTAACAATTTTTCCGATGTAGAAAGAAAACTTTGGTTAATCACGTGAATCTATTCGACATGAATTTCAATTTTTTTTTTGGGTGTTTGGGTTTAAGGCCCTCAGAAGTCGACGAAGAATGTTCGAGTTCTCGAAAGAATCGATTAATCGAATAGAATGCTCGTAGGCACTTTAAGGTATTAAGTAAAATGGTTTTTTTTTTTAGGAAGTGAGCAGAAGTGGCAGAAGAAAAATGATATACCAATTTTTTTTTACATTCAAAAAAATTTAGTCTCTCTCTATCTCTTTCTCTCTTGTTATAACTCTGAAAAATTGTTATGTTGAAGCTTTTAAATTTTTAAAAAGATAACTTTTTCTTTTTTTTTTCCTTTTAAGACGGGGGGGGGGAAGGAGGGAAAGCTAAAAAGTTTTTTTTTTTTTTTTAAATATTTTCATCGACTTTTTGACACGTTCTTTCTATCTTTCTCTTTCTCTCTCTTTTTTTTTTAAAAAGTTAAAGTGGAAACTTAAAATTGTTATGTGAAGATGAAGAAGATTGAAATTTGGAAAACGTTTTTCTCTCTTTCTCTTTTTCCGAAAGGAAAACCATTCATCTCTTGTCACTTCGTGTTCGAATTTTTTAAAAAAAAGTGCGTGTGTGTGCGTGTGAGCGCGCGTAATACTTTAAAAATATTTGCCGAGGGGTTGAAAAAGGTTGGAAACGCGTGGAACAACAACGTGAAATACGTTTTGCATCACGTGACGTTAATAATTTTTATCACGTGACACTATCATAATTCTTTTTTTCTCTGTTTTCGTCAATCGTCAAACGATTAAAAAATGCTGCGGTAAAAAAAAAAAAAAAAATGGAGGTGCGTGATTCGACGTGGGTACGAACGGCAACAACAAACAATTTTTTTCTTTTTTTTTTTAAATTAACTTGTAAATCTTAGCCGACAAATTAAACTGCCCGGGGAGGAAGTGGGAGGGAAAAGGAGGGGAATGGGGGCGAAAACTTTTACCGTTCGGGATTTAAATCTTTTTTTTTTACTAGGGTAATCATACAAACAAACAAACGAAAGTTAATTTTTTTTTTTTTCGGTTTTTTTTTCTAAGTAATGGTTGAAAACGTGCGTAGAGTTTATTTATTCTCTGGCATTACGACCGTTATTATTTTTAATGTTTACCTTACGGCTAACGTACTCGCGAACATTATTATACTTATCACCGGCGAAATTTTATAAAAAAAAAAAAAAAAAAAAACTTTTACCGGATGTAAACGTAATTAAAAAAGAATTTTTTTTTAAATTGCCAAGGAGTAGGAGAGGGAGGGGAGTCGCGGAGGGGGGAAAGGTTTTAAGATGATTAAAAAAAAAAAGTTTTATTTATTAAATTCGTTGTGTGTGTGAGAAAATTTTTTTTTTTTTTAGCTTTTTTATGTTTTATTTTTTTAAAATAATTATTTTACGTGATTATTAATTAAATGTTTTTTTTTTTTACTGTGTTTCAGGTAAGTAAATCGAAAGAAAAGAAAAAGAAAAGAGAAAAAACGTGGAAGTAAATAAAATGAAACAAAACGGAAATGGAAAAAAATAAGTAAATAAATAAATAAAAGTTGGTTTTGAATTTTGCGACGGATAAGAAAGAAGAATTGGTTTTTTTTAATTTTAATTTAATTTATTTGCGTCGTGGGAGAAAAGAGAAAAAGTTAAGAGAAAAGAAAGAAAGGGGGGTAGAGCGAGAGCGAGAGAGAGAAAAAGAGAGAGAAAGATTGTCAAGGAGGAGCTGGATCAACATCAGCAGCAGTAGCAAAAGTTTTGTTTATATTTAAAAAAAAAAAAAAAAGTGCGGGATGGTGAGGAGGAGAGGGAAAGAAAATAATAAAAAAAAACGCGACGTATAATTTCATTATTATTATTATTTTGAAGGGGGGCGGGGTTTCGTTTGGCGGAAAATTCAAAAAGACGATTCTTTCGAACGAAGGGTGGTCGATGATTCAAAATAACGAGAGTAAGAGAGAATGTATAGAGAAGGAAGAAGAATATTCGTCGGGTATGAGAAAGGGGGTAGGGGGAAAGGTCATGAGGTCATAAAGCTTTTGGTTTATGTGTCAACCTGTGATCTGTTAGGTTAACCGAGAGGCGGTTATTTTAAATAAATGACCCTTAAATTTTTTACCCATAAATAAATCAAAGTCGAGAGACTTGGGAAGAGAGAGGGAGAGAGTGAGGGAGAAAGGAAGAGACTCGTGTAATTTATTATATTATGCTCTATCTCTAAATAAAACCCACATTCGAAGACGCGGAGAATTAAAATGGGGGGGGGCAGAGAGTGAAAGGGGAGGAAGAGAATGGGGTTTTTAAAAAAAACCCGGAGAAAACAATCGTGTAAAAGATGAATGAGTTTTCCAAAAAAAAAAAAAAAAAACAAACAAACAAACAACAAACTAAAACACAAACGAGAAAAAAAAAGATTAAAAAAATCAAAAATACGCAGGCGAATATTTAAAATTATTATTATTATTATTTTTTCTGTGCATTCTAGAATGTTCGATGGAAAATTTTTTTTAAAAGAAAATCCAACGTAGTGAACAAATTTCTATTGTTTAATGTCGACGGCGACGACGACGACGGATTCAGTTTGCGTGCCGATATTATCATTATCCGTTTTTTTTTTTTTGTCATTAAATTTGAATCGTTATCTTTTTTTTAAAAGTTGGCAGCACCGGATTTTAAACAGGACACGGTATATGAAGCAAAAAAAAAATTGCGGGAAAACGAAAAGAGGTCACGATACGCGAAGACAGAGGGAAAGAGAAAGAGAGAGAGGGAGAAAAACTGTTAATTTACGTGCGCGAAAAAGTTATTACCATTATTATTATTATTATATTTTCTTATTCGTTTGTTTGTTGTTTGGTTGTTTGTTTCGTCATTGTGTTTGTTTTCTTCTCTAATTCGTGCAATTTTTTTTTTTTTTTTTTAAATTTAAGTTTTTGCGTAATGACGTCAATAATTATTTTTTTCTTTTTCTCCCCCTTGAAATTAAAAAGAAATTGCAAACGTACGTGGAATTAGAATTAAGGTAACGTAATCATCATCAACATTTGTTTTTTTTTTTTTTTGTTTGAATGAACAAATTTGAATAATTTATTAATTAATCTCGTACTTATTTATTTACGTGTCTTTTTATTCAATAATAATAATAATAATAATAATAATAATAATAATAATAATAATGATAATCGTTTAATCGTAATTATTAATTCATTATTTCGAAAATAAAATTAATTAATTAATTAACTAATAATTACGACTTTGGATAATGAATTTATTTTCGCGTGCGAACGAAATGAAACTCTTTTTCCAACTTTGTTAATAATTTATCTTTCTCTCTCTCCTTCTCTCTCTCTTTAAATTATTTAACCATTATTATTATTATTATTATTATTATTATTATTATTATTATTATTATTATTATTATTATTATTATTATTATTATTATTTTTGAGTCGATCTATCTTTTCGATGAACTTTTATCTACGACGAGTGATTAAAACGGGAAAAGGTATTGATAATAATAATAATAATAATAATAATCGACGAAACGAGAGGGGGGAGGGTAAAAAGTTTGGAAAATGGGGGGGGACATTTTCTCGAAAAACTGCGACAATTTCCGTCGGAAAATTCGCTTTTTTAGAAAAGTTTTTTTTTTTTTTTTTTTTTTTTTTTTAACGTTGCCAACCTTGGAATGTTTTAGTAAAGTAAAAAAAATAGGAAGGGGAAAAAGAAAAGGGAAAAATAGGGTGGGGAGGAGGAGGAGAAAAAAAATAGGGAGGGGAGGAGGAGGAGGGACAAATAGGGTGGGGAGGAGGAGGAGGAAAAAATAGGGTGGGGAGGAGGAGGAGGAAAAAAATACGGAGGGGAAGAGGAGGGAAAAATAATAATAATGAAAAAAGAAAAATGTATTTTAATTAAAACGGAAAAGGAAAAATGATGTTTTTTTCCAACGGAAATGGAAACCGGAAACGATCGAGACGGAAAAAAAAAAAAAAAAAAAAAAGGGAAAAAATTTGCGGTTAAAATAAATTTTTCATTCGCAACGTATCAACAATTTTCAAATTTTCTAATAAAGCTTACGTCAACCTTTCGAGATTAAAAGAAAATCGCTGAATCGTATCGAATCTTTTCTCGAATTATTTTTTTTTTTTTTTATTCTATTTTATCGTAAAAACGGATAAAGTTCAAATCCTTTCTCTCTCTCTCTCTCTCTCTTTCTCTTTTTTTTTTCCTCTTCTTTATATTACGTACTATTCATTTTCTTTTTTTTTCGTCTTTTTCATTTTTTTTTCATTCTCTTGTCTCTCTTGTCTTCTAGAATTTTTTATTTAGTTTTTATTTCTCTCTCTCTATCTATCTTTCTCATTTTCTCTCTCTTTCTATCGGTTAAAAAATTTAAAAAAAACCAATAAGTTTTTTTTATAAAAAAAAAAAAAAATAAATAAATCATCAATTTCATTTTTTTTTTTTTTAAATTAAAAAAGATGGCCGCCAACGTGACAAACGACAACGTGATTTTTTTCTTTTTTTTTAAGGGGGATGAACGTGGAGGAGAAAAGGGGGGAATTAAAAATAAAAAAAGAGACAATTAATAATTATTTTTAATTTATCAAAAGTTTATTATTATTATTATTATCTGATGTAAGCCGAAAAATAAAATATGGCGTCGATTTTTTTAAAAACCGTTTCACGTTTCCATTTATGTCTTAACTCGATTTCTTTTTATTTTCTTTCTCTCTTTCTCTCTCTCTTTTTGCGATTTAGAATGTTTTATCGGAGTAAAATTATTATTATTACTTTTTCAAACGTTTGTCCCTTTCTTCCGAACTACCCTCTCTCCCTCCCTCCCTTTTTTTTTTCTTTTCTCCCGTGAGGTGTAAGAGAATAAGAATGGATGAAAATGTGAAATTGAAAGATTGAAAGAAAAAAAAGGAAATGAGAAAAAGGAATAAGTTAAAGAGTGATTAAAATAAGGCGACGAAAAAGGGGTAAAAGACGTGGAAGGAAAGAAAGAGACGTGGAATGAACGTGGAGGAAAAGGTAAAAGATCGTAAAGCATTACGAAACGCTTCATTGAATTTTTTTCTTTTCTTATTTTCTTCTTTCTTTTTCTCTCTCTTTTTCTCTTTCTATTTTCTCTATCTCTCTCCGGTAAATAAAAAGAAAGAAATAAAAAAGAAAAAAAAAAAAAAAAAGAAAACTTTTAAGTATTATTAATTTCGGGAAAAGAAAAAAAGAAAAAGAAGAAATTTTTATTATTAGTTGATTTTTTAACGCCCTTTTTTCCTTTTTATTTTCTTTATCTTCTTCTTCTTCTTCTCTTACTCTCCAATTTCTCTCTCTCTCTTTGTTTTCTAATTTTTTATCATAACTTTTTCATTATTATTATTATTTTCCAAAAAAAAAAAAAAAAAAAAAAAAAACTTTGTTACCTATTAATTTTTTTTTATCATTTAATTGATTTATTATTATTATTATTATTATTATTATTATTATTATTATTATTATTGTTTTACGTAATATTTTAATGGGAAATAAAAAAAGTTTTCCGAGATAAATTTTTGCGCGACCTCAAATATAAATAATAATAATAATTTTAAAAAAAAAATTTATATATTCGGTCTTTATTGCTGCTCTAAAAAAATAATTCATACTTCTATCTATCTATTTATTTATCTATCTATCTATCTATCTTTTCATTCATCTATTTTCCTTATCGCGGGGTTTTTATTGTTTTTTTTTTTTTTGTCTTTTATCCATTTTTATTTTTCGTAAAACTTTAAACGATTCGTTAAAAAAAAAAGAAAGAAAAAAAAAGGCAGGGAAAAAGTTTTTTTTTTTTTTTTTTTTTTTTAATTGACGATGTTTGTAATTGTCATGTGCATGTCACGATGACGATGGTTTGACGTGTCATTAGAACCTTTTTTTTTTTTTTTTATTCTCTTACTGTAGTGGACGAATGATGGACGGATGATTGGTTTTAAACGAAACGGGGGTAACATATCGGAGAAGGGAACGAAACGAAAAAAGGGCGAAGTTCGTTTCTTTTTTTCTAAATTTCGAGGTACCGAGCGATCAGCCAATCAAAAACGAAGAATAAAAAATGTTTTTTTATTATTATAAATTATATTTTATCTTCCGTTAATTTGGTCGCAAAATTTTTTTCGTTGGATTTTTATACGCGAAAAGAGA
Source organism: Pediculus humanus corporis (assembly GCF_000006295.1). Classification (NCBI taxonomy): domain Eukaryota; kingdom Metazoa; phylum Arthropoda; class Insecta; order Psocodea; family Pediculidae; genus Pediculus; species Pediculus humanus. The sequence continues at coordinate 369,171 of NW_002987134.1, forward strand.
AAATTTATTTTAAAAAAAATCCCCTATTTTATTATCATTATCATTATTATCATTATTATTATTGTCATTGTTATTAATATAATTATTATTATTATTATTATTATTATTAGTTTTTTACTATTTCAGTTTTCGAATTTTTTTTTTCTTTTTTCGTTCGTTTTTCTAAAATTTTTTAAATAATCGTTTACCGATTTCTTTTAAACAATACAATAAGAAGAAGAAAAAAAAGGGAAAATCGATGACGTCATCATCATCATCAGCATCCTCATCACCATCATCAAAAATTTACAATCGTTTTTTTTAAATTATAATTTTTTTTTGATTAAAATTCCGACGGGAAATAAAAATTTCAAACTTTTTTAGTATTATTATTATTATTATTATTATTATTATTATTATTATTATTATTATTATTATTATTATTATTATTATTATTATTATTATCATTATTATCGTTTGCTGCCACGTTTTTTTTAAAATAACAATTCATAATAATTTTTGTTTAATGTGACAAAAAAAAAATTTAAATTTAATGTAAGAGGAAAAAAAAAACATTTTGGGAATTGGTATTTATTATTATTATTATTTCGTTCGTTTCTAATAAAAAAAAAAAAATGTCTTCTGCTACGTTAAAAAATTTTACACGAGAAAAATTACTTTGAATTGAAAATGATTTTTTTTTTTTGAAAAAGGGCGGAAAAAGAAAAAGGAAGAGAAAAGGAAAAAAGGTAGCGGACACAATGAAGAAAAAATTTTTTTTTTCTTTTTCTCTCATTATGTAATTCTTTGGAAAAAAAGAGAGAGGGAAGAGAGAGAAGAGGAGGTAAATAAGAAAAGAAAAAGAAACGGAGGAAAAAAAAAACTTAATGCAAATGTTAGGACGAAAGAAAGAGAGAGAGAGAGAATGATAATAATAATAAGATAATAAAATAAGAAAAGATAAGAGCGACACCCTTTTGTGATTGGCCCTTATTTTTTAAAAAAAGAAAATTTTTTCGTCTTTTCAATCCATCTCTCTCTCTCTCTCTCTCTCTCTCTCTCTTTCTCTCACTCTCCGTCTCTGTTTGCTCCTATCTTTCTTTCTCTCTCGTGCTCTTTCTTTTTTTCCGTATGTAAACATTAAAAAAAATATGAAAAAATTTTCTAATATGAAATTCATCTCGGGTCGTGTTTGAAATTTCAATTAGTTGGAGTTAAAAAGGGAAGGGGCCGAGGGGGGCGAGGCGGAGCTGGGGGAGGGGGTTCGAAAGTTTAAAAATGGCATATACGCGCGCACACGCACGCACGCACGTACGCACGCACTTTGAACTTTTTGTGATTTTTTGACGTGATTTTTTTTTTGTTTGTTCTTTTCTGTGTGTGGAATCTTTTTTTTTTTTTTTAGAGTTTTAAAAATTTTTTTAAAAATCTACGAAAATGAAAATCAATAAGTAAATCTTATTGAGGGGAACTTTAACGTCTCCCATTTATTATTCCCACGGAAAGAAACAAGAATTTTTAATTTACGGGGGGGGGGCGGGAAACCGTTAATAAAAAAAAAAGAACGTCCATCAATTTTTTTTTTTTTTTTTTTTTGAATTTTGGAGAGATCCAATGAAATTGTCATTTTAAATTTTCCGTAAAAGAAGGGAAGGGGTTGTGGAAGGGGGCGGGGGTGAGAAAAAGTGAGAAAACTCAAAATCGGAAAATTTGAATTTAAAAAAAAAAAAAGGATTCGAGATTATCCAAAAAAGGAAAAAAAAAAAAACATGTTTCAAATTATTCGAAAGAAACATCAAAAACAGATGTCGTGCCAATAATTAATAGTTAGGAACACGAATGGAAAAACCAAAGAGAAGGCGAGAAGAAGAAAAAAAGAGGAGGAGGATGAGGAGGAAAAGCAGAAGAAGGATGAGGAGGAAGAAGAAGAAGTAATTTGACAAAACGAGACGATTTTAATTCGCATTAACTTTGTGGTTTTTCTAAAGGAAAAAAAATAAATTTAAAAAAAAAAGGAGAAGAAGAAAATTATTAAAAGAAAATAATAATTAGAAAACCGGAAATGAAAAAAAAAAAAAAAAACGGTTACGAGAATTAAAAAACGGAAGAGAAAATGTTTGGTTAGGACAAGCTGTCGTCGTTTAAAAATTTTTGTATTTTTAAATAACGTGAATGAAAAGTTTGAGTACCGCTACCAACAGCAAAAGAAAAAAATTTTCTTTTTAAACGTCGTCAACTTTTTTTTTTTTTTGATTTCGTTAAATTTATTTCCACGATTGTTTTTTTTTTTCGTTCTCATCTTCTGACACGTTATTTTTATTATAACTTTACACAAAGTTTAAATTTAATATTTTCTTTTGGGAGAAAAGAGAGAAATGACGTCATCATTTTTACGTAAAAATTTTTGAAAGATTTTTTTTTTCTTCTTCTGCTGTTGCTGTTGTTGTGATTTGCGTCATCCGCTAATCTCGGGGATTATTATTCTGCTTTGATGAATAAAAATTTTTTTACGAATCATTATTATTTTGGTGATTCGAGTGAGAAAAATGGTGAAAAAGAAAGAGAGAGAGAGACAGAGGGATGTGGAAAGACGTCATGGAAATTATTCCAGTTCGAATTTTTCAGTTTTTGATTATAAAGAAAGAGAAGGGAAATGGTTTTTCCTACATTTCGGGGTTGATTAATAATAATTTTCCGTTTTTTTTTTTTATATGATGAGATAATGATAATTATTTTTTTTCTCCAGGAAGAATTTCTGGAGAATAATTTTTTATTTTTAAAATAAATTTACAAATGTTAAAATTGACGGGGCCTGGGAAAAACTAAAAAATAAAAACGTTTTTTGGTACGATGGGTGAATTTTTCCGTTGCTGAAAATTTCCTTTTAGAAATTTCTACAAAATTTTGATTTTGTATACTTGGGGACTCGCTGGAGTCCCAAAATTTTTATTTTTTGGGGGTATCGGGGGTTAAGAATTTAAGTTGGAGGGAAGAACCCGACGGGTGAAAGGTTCAATTTTTCTTCCTCTCTCTTTCTCTCTTTGACTCTTTGGGTTTTTCTGTTTCTACTTTTATTTAGTATTTTTCATCTCGTTTCGTTTTATTTCCTGTTTAAAAAAAAACAAAACAAAAAAAGAAAGTAAAATATTTAAATTGACAATTGAAATGTTTCATTTCAATTTTACTCCTGGAAAAACTGGGAAAAAAATTGTTTTTATTTTTTTATTTCCCCCTTTCCCTCCTCCCGATGATCGGAAAAATGGGTTTCGTATATATATATATATATATATATTTCCGCCATTTTAATTATTCAATGTTGATCCCGTGTTTTTTTTACGTTCATCGAAAACGACAAATAATAAAAATTTGTAATAAAAATTTGTTGTTGTTGTTCCTTTTTTCTTTTTTTCTCCTTTGTAAAAACATTCCATTGATTGATTGTTAAAAAAACTTTTGCCTTTTTCTCGCTCGCTTTTCTCCTTTAGTGTTTGAAAATTTTTTTTTTCCTCCTTTTGATTTTCTAATTTGTACTTTCTATCAAAAAAACGTTTCCTTTGTTTTCGTTTCTAGTAGTCAAAGGAAAAGAACAACGATTCGCGGATTTCCTTTGTATTTTAAAAAAAACTAAAATTTAAATTTTGAAAATTGTCAAACCTGCGACGATGGAGGTACGACGTAACTTTTTTAAAAAAAAATAAAAGGGGAGGGGTTTAAAAGGTCGAAAAATTACCGTTTTCAAGCAGTAGAAGGTGTGACTTCCGTTGATTTTCACTATAAATGATGACGTCACGAACCTCCTCGTTTTTTTTTCTTCTTTCGAAACGGGAACCCGGGACCAGGATGAGATGAAAAAAAAAAAGAGGGAATCGATGTAATCGTCAGGTCTGCAAATTTATTATTATTATTATTATTATTATTTTATTCGTAAAAAGTGGCTTTAACGAATTTTATTAATTTTTGAATTTCAATTTACAAACAAAAATTATTTATTTATTTATCGATTTCCGGAAAGTAATAAATAAATAAATAAATAATTTGAAAAGTGCGGTAAAATATTACCGGAAGATTCGCTTAAAGTTAAAATTAATTTTATTTACGTGTCAGCAGTAACGTTTGTTTTTACCTCTCTCTCTCTCTCTTCCCCCCAAAATTTTCAATGACGAATGTATGTAGATCATAATTTAATTTTTTATTACTTTTTACTTGCACTTTTTTTTTTATCAAAATTTTATTTTATTTGAATTTTTTTTTTTGATGTTGTCGCCCTGAAACGTCGGTTAAAAAAAAATTTGTAAATGCGATTTGTGTAGCGTAATTAACAATTTTGATAAATTTTGATTTTGTAACGTAAAACAAAAAAATCGCGAATCTTTCGGTTTGTAGACGAAGGGAGAGGAAACGGAAATGACGTAATTGTAAATATGAAAATTTTTCCCGTTGACGGATAAACAAAATTAAAAAAAAAAATTTTTTTTTTTTTTTAATTGCGACGAATGAATTTTCGTATTAATTAAAAATACTTTTATCGTTGACTAATTCCACGATGTTTTTATTATTATTATTATTTAAATGCGAAGGTGTGGCGAAACAGGTAATAAAAGTAGGGAAAAAAAACGTACCGGAAATGTGTTGATTCCTAACCGTGTACGATTGCCAACAGCGAAAGGAAGGAGGGGGGAGAGAGAGAGGAAGGGGGAAGAGAGAAAAAAAAAGGAGGATTATTTGTTGTTTTTACAAATTGCAAAAGTGGCGACAACAAAAGCGAGAGAAAATAACCGTTAAAAAAAAAATTCATTTTCATATGAATAATTCTAATAGAAACGTTTTCGAAAGAATAATTTTGTATTTCCGTTTCGTTTTCCCGTTTCAAAATTTTTTTTTTTTTTTTATGAATTGTAATCAATTGAAAAAATAAATAAATAAATAATTAATTAATGAAATTTTATGCGTCTGAACGAAAAACATTCTAGAAATTAATTGCGATTATGCGGGAGGAAAGGGGGGAGAGGAAACGGAATTATGCAATTAACGTGGTCGTCGTTGCGTCCGATTTCCGGTTGAATAAAAGAAAACCGCAAACCGACGCGATTAATTTTTTTCTTATTAAATAGAAAAAAAAAAAAAAGTTTTTTCCATTATTCAATTTTGACGTGTTTGGAAAAAAAAAAAGGGAAAGAAATGATTTGAATCACGTTCTTCGTTCGTTCCACGGTTAATTAAATTTTTTACGAAGTTGCGACAAAAAAAAAACAACGACGATTAATAAATAATTATTCGTTGTCTGACATTTTTATAATAAGCGCGACAAAAAAAACCTCGTTTGAATTTTTTTTTTCTTTTTGTTTTTGTTTTTACCGTTAAATTTTTTGTTTCCTGCCACTTTTATTATTGTAATTATTGTTATTGTTAGGAGTAATGAGTCGTGGTAATTATTAAAACGTTTGTTGTAATTAATGACACGATGAAATACTACGCCGTGCGTGTTTTTTTTTTTTTTCCCCTTTCGCAAAAAGTTTCTTTCGTAATAATTGATCAAATTTTTTTTATATTTATTTTGCGTCTTATTCGGGTGACGAAGGTATGAACAAATGAAGGGATGAACAAACGAAGGGATGAACAAACGAAGGGATGAACAAACAAACAAACAAACGGATGAGAGAAAAAAAGAAAGGGAAAAATAACGATCGAACGAGTTTTTTTTTTATTTTTTTATTTTTTGCTGATTCACACAAATCACGAGATAAATTGAAAAGTATTCTTTTTCGTTTTTTTCTGCTGCCACGAAAGACTTTCCTTTCTTACATTCATTTCTTTTCTTTTTCTTTTTTTTTCTTCTCGTTACCCGCCATATTTCATTGTTGAAACGCGGCAACGACTACTTTTTTTCTCTCTCTCTCTCTCTCTCTTTCTCTTCTTCTTACTATGACTACTATTATTATAATAAATTTATTTGAGGTATAAATTTTTCTTATTCTTCTTTTCCTTCTCCTTTTTCTTTTTTTCTCTTTAAATTGAGGGGGCGTAGGGTGGTGGTTGGTTGAATGAAATGAAAATGTGGGAAGGGAAGATGACGTTCCTGACAGGAAACCTGAAAAAGTATTTTTTTATATGAAAAACGCGTAATGCGTAGGTAGAAAAAAGATGAGAGAGAAAGAGAGAGTGAAATGAAGGGGGGTGGAAAATTATTTTCAAAAGGTGGATGACCTATTTTTTCTCTCTCTTTCTTTTTCTCTCATGAGATTTTAAAGGGAAAACGTTCGACAGTTCCTCACCCCCTCCGCACTTTTCGTATCTCTCTTATTCATCATCAGCTCTTTTTTTCCCCCTACGAAAGTCCATTTAAACCCTGTAGGCAAGAGTAAAAATAGTCTACCTGCTGCCACGTTTAATTTAAGCAACGATTAAAAAAGAAAAAAAAAATCATAAGCGAATCCATTTTTTTTTTTAATTTTCACTTTTCCTCGATTTTAACTTAAAAAAAAATTTTTCGAAGCGATGGTAGCCGGTAGGGAAGGAGAGGGGAGGCGTAGGAAATTTTCTTTCTTCCCCCCAGGCCGCGAAATTTTTTTTTTTTTTTTCATTATAATTTAATTAGTTTCTGAGTGTTATCGTTAATTATTTTTTAACTTGATTTCACTTGAAAAGGAAAAAAAGAAAACCTTTTTTAAATTTTCTCTCTTTCTTTCTTTCTCACTCTTACACGAAATTTCCTGTCATATATACGCACACTCGCACGCGTTTCCCCCCCTCCATTTTATTACACGTATAAAAGTTTTAGTGACAAAATAATTGTCCTTTATTTAATTTTATATTTCGCGAAAAATTTGTTTCGAAAAAAATTGAAATTTAAAAACTTTTAAGATTTTCTTCTTTTTTTTCTTTTTTATTATTTAAATGTTTTATTACTTTTAAATTTAACGTTGTAATAAATTTTCACGCGCGTCTTCTGCTTTTTACTCTTTTTTTTTGTTTTTTTTTTTTTTTTTTTTAATACGAAAACTTTAATTTTATTTTTATTTATTTGATTTGATTTTTTATTTTTCGATAAAAAAAAAAAGAATTTTTATTGTAAGAAAACCCATTACGACGATTTTTCGATTATCGAAATTTATTTCAATTTTTATTTCGCGTTAAAATAAAAAAAAAAAAATTGTTTTCTCTTCCTCTTCCGGCACTTTGATTTCGTCGATACGGGGAAAAGGAAATGCATAAAATTGGCGGGAAAATTTTTTTGTAAAAAAAAAAAATATCCGACAGATGTCGTCGTTCCGATCGTTTACGAATATAAATATTAAATTAAATTTTTTTACGTTTGTTTTTTGTGTTTTAAGCGTTCCGGAAATTTTTTTTTCGGGGAAAAAAAAATTCCATTTCCGGTTCGTTTTTTTTTTTTTTTTTAATTCGTGTTTGATCGAAATTACTTTCAAGTTTTAAATTAATACTTTTTCTTTTTAAAAAAAGGGAGGGAGAGAGAGATAGAGAGAAATGAAAGGAAATCGTTCTAGTCAAAAAAATTTTGTAAATAAAAATAAATATCTAGAGAAAATGAAAACGATCAAGTTTATTTATTAAAAAACGAATTTTCTTTTCTTCTTCTTGCTTAACTTTATCGCTTTTTAATGTAGATACCTCATTCGTTACTATTATTATTATTATTTACTTATTTATTTAAAAAAGGTTTTTGTTTTAAAGTTTGAGGGAGCAAAATGCGGGGGAAGGGGAGGAGGCGAAAGTAAAAGGAAAAAAAAGTTTTTTTTTATTTGACGCTTTTCGTCTTGTTTATTTTTATTCTTTTTTTTTTGGAATTTATTATTATTATTATTATTATTATTATTATTATTATTATTATTATTATTATTATTATTATTATTATTATTATTATTATTTCCACTATTAAACACGACAAGGCTCTTATTTGTCGGGGTTTTTAAGTATTTATCCCAGGTTTCTACCCGATTCCTTAGGGACAAATACTCGAATTTCGGTGGTGCTACTTATAATATTTTCCGAAGAATGTGGGAATGTTATTATTATTATTATTATTATTTATTGTCAAAGGTAACAAGTCTCCGTGTCGGTTTGATACTGATAAGAAAAAAGTTTTCTTAACTTCTGACACTGATTTCATTTCGTTCATTTGATTTTTATTAATTTGATTTTTTGAATTTTCCCGCCAAATTTTTTGCTATTGTTTTTTTTATTGTTTTTTGCTGTTGTTTCCTCTCCCATCTGGTCGAAAAAAAAATGTGTAAAAAAGTTAACATGAAAAGAAAATTAGCACCGAATGTTTTGTTTTTTTTTTTTTTTTGAGTATACATATTGAATCGGTTCACTATTTGAGTGTGAAACAAAAAAAAAAGGTTTTCAAAGGAAAAATAAAAACGGAAATGAAAGGAAAGTAAAAAGAAAAAAAAAATTGTTTCATTGTTTTACACACAAAAGAGTTCTTCGACTTTTTCGGTACAAATGTTTTTTTTTAAACTCACCTGTTAGAATTCAGGTAATTAACTAAAAAAGTGTGATTAATTTCGAAAGGATTTTTTACCTTTTCTTCTTTCCCTCTCTCTCTCTCTCCCCCATCTCTCTCTCTCTCTTTCGTTTTGAGGTTTTCCGGTATCGACGATTAAAAGAAAAACTTAAAAAAAAAAAAAAAATTGATGTTAAAACATAAAAACCGTTTGAAAATTTTAAAAACTAGTAATCGATTTTGTAACTGCTGCCACTTTTATAATGACGCCCCTCCTCCCCTATTATCTGTATCCACGATCATGATGTTTTGACTCGGGTCATCCGGAAACTTCAATTCGTAGAATTTTTATTTCCGCCATTTTTAGTTTTTTTTTTTTTTCATCATCTTCGTGACGTTTATTGCACGTTCGCATTTAAATTTTTTTTTTTTTTTCAACGTCATAAAATACTAAAAATGTCAAATTTAATTTTAATGCGTTTAAAAAAAAAAAGATGGCGGTGGGATAACGAGTCGTGGAAATAGCTTTAAAAAAAAATCATTGCGTTTTTAATTATTATTACTATTAAGCAATTATTCGTCGGAGGAAAGATGGAGGGAGGGAGAGTAGGAGGGAGGGGAGGAGTAGAATGATGCAAAAGACGAGAGGGAGAAAAAAAGGGATGATGGAAGGTGGGGGGGGCGTCGGCGGAAGTTGAAAAAAAAGGCACGAGAAAACATTATTTCGAACGCCGTTCGGAATACAAATTGCCCAAAAAAAAAAAAAAAAAAAAACGAAACGAAAGGACGTTTTTTTTTTTCGAATAAAAACCATAAGGTTCATGAAAACTCTCACGAACACGTTCGAAAACACGCGTTCGACGCGAACATTTTTTTGCTCTGCCCCGCCCCCGCTTCTCACGCTCATCACCGTCCTCCCCTCCCCCCAAAAAAAAAGATTTTTTCCTTCTCGTGGTAATTTTTCTTTTACTCGAAAAAAAAAAATAATTAATTTAATTACGTAATTAAACGAACGTTAAAACGTTCGTTCGTTCGCTCGCGTCGAACGAACGTGCGACAAATATTTAATGTTAATAATAATAATAATATATAATTATTCCGCCATTTTGTTTTTTTAATTAGGAATAGACGACGTTTTAATCTTTAAACAAAAAATGATTGCTTTTGTACGCATCCGGTGATAAGTGAGAATTTAAGATGACTCTCTCCTTAGTGATTGATAACTTATCAAAATGAATTGTTTAAGAAGGTCAACACACACCCCTTTTCTTCCTTCTTCCCTCATCCTCCCTCTCCTCCCCCCGGTAAATTTTTTTTTTCTTGTTTGAGGATCAAAAGGAAAACTACCTATCTTATCTTTAATTATCAGGGGACAAAATGAGGAGAAAAAAGTGATGGGAAGTTAAGGGGGCGGAGAGAGAGGGAAAGAGGAAGAGGAATTGCATTTTTATCCTTGAAGATGCCAACTTGAATTTTTTCCAGGATATTCCTCGAAAGTGATGACGTCACTGACCGTGAAATATTGCTGATTTGGGTTTTTATTTAAAAAAAATTTTCTAGGAATTTTTTGTATTGGAATTTATAGTGGAAATGTGTTTAGTTGTTTTTTAAAAACAAGACCGGAAACAATTTGATCGGAAATAGAGGGGGAGGGGGGTCAGTTGAGTGTTTCTCATCCACTGCGCGAAAAAAAAATAAAAACTTGTAATCGATGAAATCTTAAAAGTTTTCTTTTTTTTTTTTGTAAAATTTACGACCATTAAAAAGTGAGAGAGAGAAAAAAAGAGAGAAAGAGTGAAAGAAAAAGAAAAAGAAAGAGATAAGAGAGAAAGGAGAAAAGTTTTTTTATTCGTATCATTTTGATAATATCTACATGCATATCGATTCTTTCGGGTTGCTCAAAAGTATATTAATTTATTTTAATTTGAAATTTGAAATTTTTGGCGGGAAATGCGGAGGGTGTGTGTGCGTGTGTGTTTGTGTTGGCGTAATATTATCATTATCATTTTTTTTTTTTTTACGTTTCAATTATATCCTTTTTGTTTTTTGTTTTTTTTTTTTTGGACACACAAAAAAAAACTCCATGTGTTCGTCTCTCTCTCTTTCTCTTTCTCCTTCCCCCCACTCTGTCTCTCTGTTTCTCTCTCTCTGTCTCCTAATTTTGAGAATATTTTGGGTTTTGTTAACAGATGTTATCATGACTAAATATGTAGACAGTCAATTAATTTCAAATTCCAACATCCCCAAAAAAATTTTCTCGTTTGTTTCTCTCCCTTATCTGTTATTATTATTATTATTATTATTATTATTATTACCATCGTTATTTATTTGGGGGTTTTACATCACGACAGGTTCTCCCGCGTGCTCATATATATATCTCTATGCTACATTTGTCGAATTTGTTCAGAATTTATTTTGAGATTTTTTTTTTTTTTAAACTGGGGAGTTTTCTCTCCAGAATGAGGGATGAGATTTTTTTGTTTTTTTAATATGCCATGAGTTTTTTAATAATTGTGGCGGTGGTGGTGGTTGGGGGGCAGTGGGGGTGGTTGTGGTAGTAAAGCAATCGTCAAAGACGAAGAGGTTTTTTTTTTTTTTATTGCAACGAATCAAGTTGCACATTTTGGACATGGAGGCCGACTGGTGATTGAGTAACGACCACGAAACGTTCGTGCGTGGGAAAGGCTACGTTTTTGACTTTATTGGGGAGAGGGGGGACCCGGCACTCGGTGTGTGTCACTTTCGTATTTTTCGTTTTTTCACAAATCATTCGTTGTTCGTTTACGATCGTCGTCTGCTACTTACACAGAATAAATTTTGTGATCGTTATCATCGTCGTCGTCTTCCTTCGTTCATATTTTATGATATCATCCGTGAGTAATTTTTTTTCTCTTTTTTTTCTCTCTTTCTCTCTCTCTCTCTCTCTCTCTTTTCATCTTCGTAAAAAAAAAAGAAAAACAATAAAAGTAAAAAGTAAAGTAATTTTTAATTTTATTGTTTTTTTTTACAAATTGTATATAAATATATATTTCTTTCGGTTGGATAAGAAATAAAACAAAAAAATGTTGTAGGAAAATAAGAAGGAGAAAAAGGAAAAAAGGAAAAGAAATTCGTCAGTCGTAAAACATAAAAAAAAAAAAAAAAAATTTACTTTTATTTATTAGTTTTTTTTTTTCTTCTCCGGCTTTTATTTTTATTTTTTTGTGAAACTTTAAAAAAGTAGTTTTTAGTTCTTATTGTAGTTTAGTTTTTTTTTTTTAGTAGAATTTTATTTTACACGATTGTTTCTTCCCCCCATCCCCTCTCGTTCTTTCTTTTTGTTGTTATTGTCGTGAAAAAGTTGAAAATTTTGTTTGTTCGCTTTTAAAAAACTAAAATTGCAGGCACGAGATTTTCACTCTCTCTTTCTCTCTCTTCCCTTCTCTCTTCCTCTCTCTTTCCTTCGAATAATTTTCTCTAATGATTACGTTAAATATTATAAAAAATTATTTAATTCTAGAACGTTCGATTTTTCCTAATAGTTTTGTCACTGAATAAAAAGAGAAATATTTTCCCAAAATTTTCTTTTTTCTTTTTCTCTCTCTCTCTCTTTTTTTTTTTTGTTTTATCGAAAATATTTTTTTAAATTTTATAAAATCGTCGGTTTCTGAATTCGCCACCGAATTTTTAAAACCTTGTAAACTTTTTATTTAATATTATTTTACGAAGTGAAAACGAAAAAAATGGAGAACAAAAGTGTTTGTAAACGAACAAAAAAAAAAAAAAAAGAAAAGTTTAAACGTGCCGATTGATTTTTTTTTTTTTTATTAACACACGCGGAGTAGATTTTATAATACGTAAAAAGAAAAGTATTTTTACAAAAAAAAAAAAAATGGCGTTATATGGTTCCCAGGTGCTTTTTCCCTTTTTTCCCTCCCTTTTTTCTCTTTTTTTTTCGAATTTCAAGTATATTAGAAAAATATCGCTTCGGGAAATCATTTGATTTTTTTTTTTTTTTTTTTAGAAATTTTAGAATGAGTTTTTCTCTTTCTTTCGTTTGGTGTAAAAAAAAGGGAAAAGGAAGTGAGTTACCCTTCGAAAAAATAAATAAATAAATGCGTTGGTATCTTTTTTTTTTTTTTTTTTTTGTTAGTTTGGTACGAATGAATAAAAAGAAGGAAAAAAAAATGTCGGAAGGAAAATAAAACCCGATGTTTAATATTAATATTAATTTTTTTTTTCCTTTGATACGTTTCCTTTGTTTTTAACCACCTTTGACTGGGTAAGTCGATGATAAAAATTTTGTTTTTTTTTGTTTGTACGATTGTTTGTTTGTTTGTAGGTTTAATAATTGTTACCGGGTTTGACGATTTTACCAAAAAAAAACTTTTTTTTAATTATTTAAAAGGGAAAAAAAAGGAAAAATGATTTTATATCGAGGTTATTGTTGTTGTTTCCTTTCTTGCCTTGTAATTATTTTTGTTTGTTTTTCTTTAACGTTCATAATTTATTACCGAAAAAAAAGGAAAAACTAGAAACGTAAGCCTAATTTTTCTCTTTCTAACGAATTTTTTTTTTCTATTTTTAAGTTCAAACGAAAAACGATGACGATTCAAAAAAAAAGGAATTTTTTTTTTTTTCACATTCAAAAGATTATTTAAAACTTTTTTTTTTCTTTCTCTTCTTCTTCAATCATAAAATTAAAAAGAATTATGATAAATACGATTGGAAAAAGAATTTCTAATCAATTGAAGAATATGAATAAAAAAAAAAAATCATTTTAAACAATTTAATAATGTATTCAACTACTACGAGTCTCTCTTGGAGTAATTTATAAAGAGAGAAGCGAAAAAAAAAGGCGAGAGAGAGGAAGGGAAGGGTGGGAGGGAGGAAGGGAGAAAGAATAAGAAGACGAAAAAAAAAGAAAGAAAGAAAATTATTAATGGAATTATTCATTTTATTATAAAATTATTTTCATTCGTGTATCATTATTTGAATTTATATTATCGGGTGGAATCGATTTTTAAAAGATTTTCTTGATTGAAATAAAAATGGAATGATTAGGGAGGGAGGGAGGAAGGAAAGGAGGGAGAGAGGGAGGGAATGAAAAAATGAGGAGGCGGAGGAAGGAAGGATGGAGGGAGGATGGAGGGAGGGAATGATAAGAAATAAGATGGCGAGAACGAGTGAATGATTTTTTTTTGTACCTGCGTTAACGGATATGCTACTAATATAATTATTATTATTATTATTATTATTATTGTCATTGTTGTTTGTTGTGGTTGTTTATTGTTGTTGTTGTTGTTGATGTCATCGTCGTCGTCGTCGTCGTTGGTATTATAGTTGATGTCGTTGTATTCGATGTTATTGTCTTCGAAATCGTATCGCCGTTGTTCTTATGTTTGAAGTTGTTGTTGTTGTTATTGTTCTGATTGTTGTTGTTGTGGTTGTTGTTAATGTCGTTGATGTCTCTTTCAACGACGTGAAGAATATTTTCTACATCAGTTCCAGATTTCGAGTCAATTATTTTTATAAAAAGGAATGCGACGATCGCACACACACAAGAAAATTCTCTGCGTGTGCAAGTGAGTGTACGTGTGCGCGTGTCCCTGTTCGACATAATTCCTTATCATCATAAATCCTTCTTTCCCTTCCCCTACCCCTCCCCAACCCAATCGTGTATAATCATAAGACAATATTTTATAGTAGAAGTTGACTCGTTCGTACGTTCATCAATTACCTTACAACACACACACACGCACGCACAGCTGTTGTTGTTGTAGTTGTTTTGTGACGTCACGAAAAGGAAAAAAATTTCGATATGTGACGTTTTCATTTCGTAAAATGTTTTCGCACATTCTCGTTTCTCGTTCCACGTTTTGTTTCGTTTCATTTTTTTTTTTTTAAATAAATAAATTATAATATTATAAATTATATCGTTTATAAATAAATAAATAATTAACGAGTGAAACATTTCACTCGTTTTAATTTATTAATTTGAACTTTTATTTATTTATTTATTTATTTTTTTACGGTGCCACCACATTCGGTGGTTGCAACAAATACATGCATAAATGTGCGTACGTGCGCGTAAATGTCAAATTGCAAAATATTTTTTTCTTCTCTCCTTTTTCTCTTCTTACAAATTATTATTTACCGATTAATTTATTAACGTTATTAACATTTATGTATATGAGAGAGTGTGAGGACACGAATTATTTATTTAAGATGCGATTCGTTTACAAAAAGCAGAAGAAAAATAATTTTTTTAATGTTTAACTTATGCGTGTCCGTTACGTTGAGATTGAAAGGCTATTATGGGTTCCCCAAAAAATTCTCTTAAAATATTTTGTTAACGAAAAATGATAAAACCAAATATGTTCATATTGAAATTTTATGTGGAGAAAAAAAGGAAAAGAATAAAATTATCGGGAAGAGAGAGAAAGAGAGGGAGATGAGAGAGAGAGAAAGGAATAAAAAAAAAAAAAAATTTTATTTTCTTTAGTTTTCCTTTCTCTCCTTTTTTCCCCCTCTTCCTTTCTCTCTTTTTCTCTCTCTTCAGTTTTATGGTTTCTCGTAAAATTTTCCAACCCCTTCCCCCTCCCCAAAAAAAGGAAAAAAAAAGAAAATTTTATACGTGATTTTTCATCTTAAGGGTTTAACAATTAATTTTATTTTAAGCTTAAGTGAAATTCATATATTCCTTATTCTTTAATAAGAGGAGAAAAAGAGAGAGAGAGAGAGAGAGAGAGAGAGAAAGGAGAGAGTGAGAGGTTTTAAAATTTGATTTATTTTCCGTTCGTGTGTTTTATATTGTTATAAAATTAGAGAGAGAGAGAGAGAAAGAAAAAAAGGATAAGATGAGCATTTTGAGGTTTTTGTATTTTTTACCATCATTTTTTTTTTTTATACTACGGGCGAACGTGTTTATTATTATTATTATTATTTAAAAATTTTTCCCTTTCTCTCTCTCTCTCTCTTTCCTCCACCCTTCCCCCCGGTTTTTGATTTTTTATAGCAAAAGATTCATATTTCTTTTTTTTTTCTGGTTTAAAAAAAAAAATGGGATATTTTCTTGGTAGTGGTAAGGCATCGAATTTCATTCTTCAATTTTAAAAAAAAAAAAAGAAAGGAAGGATGGGAGGATGGGAGGAGGGAATGGGTTGAGGTTCCCGAGGGATGAATGATTTTATAAACGTCATATCAATTTTTTTTTCTCATTCTTATATATTTATCCTTTTTTTTTTCAATGTCTCTTTTCCGTAACGAACGACAAAGACTAAAATGATCGACGGCGTGAATGAGGATTACCAACATAATAATAATAATAATAATTGAAATGTTTGTGTTTGTTTGTGACGTAAACAAAAGTTTATACAAAAAAAAACTTTTGAGAAAAAATTTTTATGTATGTGATCCTCGGACTGGTGTGAGTGCGTGTGTGCGTGCGTGCGTGCGTTATCGTTTGAGGATTAACTAAACTGTATAAAATTGAAAAAAACAAAAGGACAGAGAGTGAATTTTCCGACAAAAAAAAAACTTTTTGAAAAGGTTGCTTTTGTTCTCTTAAACTAACTTCTATTCAACTCACGGAGCACACGCACTCACACACACGCACCCACGCACGCACACTCGCAAACATTTTCCACGCGAAAAAACATTCATCTCATTTTCTTTTCTTTTTTTTTTCTTGCAAATGAATAACGATGATGACGATGACGATAATTTTTTTTGCTGTTGGTGTTACTGCTGCTGTTGTTGTTGTTGGCGCGTCGTCGTCAATAAAATTTATTTATTTTCGGACGACGTTTGCGAAAATGTCAAAAGAATACAAAAGAATTGTATACAAACACACAATACAACATTTTCGTTTTTTTTTTTTTTGCTGCAAATAAAATAGAAAGCGCAAAAAAAATTTTTTTTTTTGTTTTTCGTTTTTGTTAGTTGCGGTTAGCAAAATTTTGAAAAGGCGGCGGCGGTGAGGAGGGGTGAAATATTAATAATAATAATAAAAATTTGCATCAAAAGGGATTTCGATTGTCATTTGCATATATAGTCGCGACCTAAAAAAAAATATTTATCGTCATCATCATCATCATCATCATCATCATCATTGTCATCGTCGGTTTACATAAGTTATTAAGTAATAATTTAAAATGTAAAAAAATAAAAAAAATTTTTAATAATTTTTTAATTTGGGTCAAAATAAAATGAAAAAATTAAAATTTGCTTCGGTTCACGTGATTGATTGATAATCAAATGGAAAAAATCACGCGTGAAATTTTTTTCTTTTTTTTTCGACGCCATTTTTTTTTTTTTTTTTAATAATTATACGTTTTTCTTATGAATCGCGTCGTGTCAACAACGATTTGTGAATATTACCAAAAAAATATATGTATTTAATATTCTTATTTATTTTTCCGACTGGAGAAATGAGATCGTCTGCTTTTTGATTTGGAGTTTTGGGGGAGGAGAGCGGGGGAAAGGGGAGGAGGAAAGAGAGAGATTACGTTTCCGGAAAGCCCTTCCGGCGTTTCTTTTTCTTTTTTAATTGATTTGCGAAAGTTGAAAAAATATCCGAAAGTAAATATTTTGTACGTCGCGGTAGTAATTTTGTTTTTTTTTTCGGAAGGTTGGTAGTTGTAAAAGGAAGTTACGTGAAAGTAGAAAGAAAAAATTCGAAGGTGGGGGGGAGAAAAACATGAGGAAGGGGAGGTACAAAATGAGATTGCGTGCCAAAAAAATAATTTTTTTAATTTTTTTTTTTTTTATTATGCTCAGTTTTTAAATCCGGTACGAAGAAAAAAAAAGGAAGAAAAACAACGACAGCAACAAACAACAACAACAACAACAATTTTCCCCCTCCCCTACATCCTCCTTCCTTTTTTAGCGCGACAGAAAAAGTATGGAAAAAAAACAGAAAAAAAAAGAAAAATTTAGAATTTACGATGTCGGAAAAAAAAAAAAAAAAATAAGTTTACCCCGAATCGTTTCCGGTTTGTGTAAAAAAATTATTCGTAAGAAAAAAGAAAAATTTTCGTGGCAGTAGGAGAAAAGACGACGACCCGACCAAAAAAATTTTAATGGAATTACTTCATTTATGTTTTTTTTTTTTTTTTTTTTGTTATTTAAAAAACCGGAAACTCAATAGTTTATCATAATTAAAATTCAGTTTTTGTTGTTTTACGCGGTGTTAAAATATTCCTCGTGGTTGTCAGCCATTTTGAAAATTAACAAAAAAAAAAAAATGAGAGTAATAAATTTTCTTTCTTTCTTTTTTTTTTAAAACTGTTTTTTGGGAGAGGATGTATCGGGGTGGGGTTGGGGTTGGGTGGGAAGTGGGAAAGGAGGGAGGAATGTGGAAAGACAAGGGAAACGCGTTTAAAATTTTTTACATATTTTTTTTTTTTTTAAATTAAAAATTTTTTCCCGCCTTCGTCGTCGTCGTCGCCACCGCCGCCGCGTTTTAACGTATTTTTTAATTACCGACGAATTACAAAAGGAAAACCCCAGAAATTAATAAAAAAAAATTTCACTTCTAAAAGGTAGACAAAGAGAAAGAGAGAGGCGTTAAGGTAGGCAAAAAAAAAAGGCGGTGACTTTCGGTGCATGGTGGTGTCGTGGAAGCAGAAAGAGAAAGAGAGAGATTAAAAGAAAAGAAAAGAAAAACAATAAAATCGATGAGTTTTTTTTCTTTACACTTTTTTTTTCTCCGCGACGATAACTCACCGCTCTGAATTTTTTTTTTAATTTAATATTTTCCAATATTATTATTATTATTATTATTATTATTATTGTTTATCCGGCGTTAAAAAAAAATCACTTCCGGTCGCCATTTTTTTTCTTTTTCTTTTTTATTATTATTATTATTTATTTATTTATCGTGTTAATAACGCGCGGATAAGAAAGAAAAATCTTTTTTTACTCTCTCCTCTCTCTCCCTTTCTCTCTTTTTCTTCCTCTCCCTGTCTCTCTCTCTCTCTCTCTCTCACTTTTTCCCATGCGGACAAATATATATATATATATATATATTTATTAAATTTTTTTTTTTTTCGTTCTTCTTTCGGTTTTTTTTTTTTTAAAGGGAATAAGTCGGGAGACCATTTTTACCGTTTTAAAGTCGTCGTCGTCTGCTATTAAATTTTATTACGTCTGCGGTTTTTTTTTTTTTTTTGTAGATACCCATCGCGACACTCTATAAACTATAATTATTATAAATAATTTAATTAAACTCGGTAATGGAAAAATATTATCATTATTATTATTATTATTTTTTTTTTTTTGCCTTTTACCCCGTTGGGGTGTTGTCATCGCGTTTTATTATTAATATATCATCATCGTCATCAAATGGCGGTAAGAGAGAAAACCCTTTGAAATCCCCGTAGAAAATTATTATTATTATTATTATTATTAATATTATTTTAAGTTAAAAATATAAGGATGGAAATTTAAAACACCTGATTATGTTCGCTCGATTTTTTTTTTTATATCATCATCATCATCATCATCTTAAATTTTTTCTCTCTGTTCTCTCTCTTTCTCTCTGTCTTCACGAAAAAGGAAAATTTAACGAAATAATAATAATAATTTTTTTTTTAAGTTTTATTATTGTTAGAATTGAAAAAAGTTTATCTAGTGACACGTCGTGTAACGAATTAAAACCCGCATTTTTCGAAATGAGGTTTTTAAATATCATCTTTTGTGTTTTTTTTTTTTTTCAAAACAGCGTATTTTTGCGTTGTTTGTTGTTTGTTGTTCTTGTTTACATTCGCCGTGATTTTTTTTTTTATATATATAACAAAAAAAGGTTTAAATGAATGTAGGAAAAAAAAAAAAAGTTATGGGAAGAATTAAAAATAAAAATAATAAAAATTCCCCGGACGAGTTATTTGTTCATTCTTTCTTCTTCCACGGTCTACGGACGGTTAAGAAACAATATTTTACATTTAATGGTCGGGAAAAAAAAATCTTTTTTTTTTTTTTATTAAGAACTTTTTTGCGTTTTACACCCGGGTAAAAACATTTTTATTTATTTATTTCGTTTTTTTTTTCGTTTTCTTTGTCTCTTCTTTTATTTTTATCATTTTCTCTTGTTTTCCTTTGTTTCCGTTTCGATTCTTTTTCCTTTTTCTTCATTTTTTCTTTTACCTTTTCATTTAAAAGAGAAGGAAATTATGTTGTAGTCGTCGTCGTCCTAATCTCACGCATGCATGAGTATACGAAACAAATTCTTTTTTTTACAATTAAATATTATTATTATTATTATTATTATTATTATTATTATTATTATTATCATTAAAACTTACTATCGCGAGAATTCTTGTGTTTGTCGGTGGTTTTCAACATTTAAACTCAGGTTTCTGTTCCCAGGTCGATTCCTAAGGTATAATTGCTTGAATATGAGAGTGATGCTGCATGCTCGAATAGGTTTCGTTTTGTTATGACCTATGACGTCACGAAAATTCTTGTTGTAAGCCTTCTTCCTGTTTGAGTTCATCTTATTTCTGACACCTGGGCTCTGGTGTGATGACGACGACAAAATTTCTGGAGTGACCGGGAGGATCTCAGGAGAAGTTGTGAAAATGACAAATACACGTTGTCTCATAGAAAAGCAAACGATTTCGTTTTTTGAGTCTTCCCTTCGTCTTGCTCTCTTTTATATTATTATTATTATTATTATTATTATTATTCGTCTTAAACCGGAAATGAGGATGAAAAAAAAAAGAAAAGAAAAATTAAAAGAAGGAATTTTTTTTTTTTAATAATCGTATTAATTAACGTAAATAAAAATGTTTTATTTATTTATTTATTTATTATTGACGTGGCAGCAATAATTTACATATTACATAGATTGAGATTATTTCGTTTTTTTTTTTTTGAACGGTAGCAAAAATTTTTTTATTTTATTTGCTATCGATTTATTCTCGATTGAATTTGGTGAAATTTTTATTAAAAAAAAAAAAAAAAAAAAAACCGAAACCGGTTTGACCTCTCCTTCATGTTTACATTTTATATAATATTTAAAATTAATTAAAAGAGGATCGAGACGGAGTGACACGATAATAATAATAATAATAATGATAATAATGATGATGATATTCGTGACACGATTAATAAATAATCGACGATAATAATAATAATAATTAATATTTATTTAATTTCTGAGATTTTTGTTCTTTTCGTGGGAGTTTTTTTTTTATATATGAATAAATAAACGTGGTTTTGGCTGAAAAAAAGACCCATCGAATAATAATAATAATAATATTAATAATAATAATAATTTTCACGGATTTCGTTTTTCATGAGGTTTTTTTTTTGCGCGCGTTTAGAGGGTGTGTTTCGCGATTCACATTTCGACACGATTTGACATTGAAATTTTCTTTTTTTTCGCAATTTTTTTAAATTTTTTTTTTCGCACTCGTGTCGAAATTTTTTCTTTTTTAAAATGAGTATAAAAATTTAAATTTTTCTAGAAAGTTTGTTGGTTCGTCCGAACATTCGCGTCATCGGTCAGACGACGAACGGATTTTCGTTTAATTTGAAAATTTTATTCAAATTCTGTTACGTAATTTTTTTTTAAAGTTAATCCACGATCGTGTTCTGTTGGTGTCCTTCGAGTAAAGCGTGGGTAGAGGGAGAGAGGGGTGGAACAGGGTGAGGAAGGTAAATCGCGGTTCCGGGGGCACATTTCCCTCCCCCCATTTGGTTCTCAAAAATCTAAACAAAATAAAAATTTCAAAACTCTCGAAAAAAAATAATGGCGACTCTCAAAGCAGCAACGAGTTAAGAGTGCGAGGCGAGAGGGGGAAGAGAAAGGGAGGGAGAAAGGGGAAAAAACGTGGATGTAGAAAAAAATGATGAAAAAAAAAAATAAGGAAAAGTTCATTGACAAATGTTTGTTTGCTTTTATAAAGTCACTCGTTAGCTTTTTAAGAACAAAGTTTTTCTTTTTTTTTTTTGTACGTTTTGTTGAACAATTTATCATTTTTTTTTGTTTTTCCGGGAAAAAAAAACTGGAAAATAATATTAAACGAATTTTTTTTTTGAAAAAGAATGACTGGATTAAGGGTTTCCAGTTAAAAAAAAAAATGAAAATGAAAATAATAACCTTTGACCTGTGTGACAAACACAAACGTATCATTCTTTACAGTTGAAATAATTTAATTAAATTAATAATAAAATTTTTACACACAAAAAAAAGTTTTTGCGTTATTATTATTATTATTATTTGTTGTCGCGTCGTTCAATGGTTGTTGATTGTTTGTTTGTTGGTTAATGGTTGGTTGTTGGTTGGTTGTTTCCATAAGATCAATAATTTAAGTGTAACTTTTTTAAAACTTTGGAAAAATTATTATTACTTTGTCCGACTTTGTTCTCCTTTGAGAAGAATTCATTTGAATGAACCCGCAGAAAATTGTTTTTTTTTTTTTAAATTAATACGGCCCTGATTTGGAAAATTTCTTTTTTTTTTCTCTCTCTCTCTCTCTCTCTCTTTCTCTCTAATTTTAAATATCAAATCGTAAACTTTTGTAATATAAATCCAGTAACATTTACGGAGAGACATTTTTTTTTTGTTTCTCCTCCTCGTTGCCAAATGACAAAAAACTGGTCTTTTCGCGTCTTCTGCTTGAGAAATTTTTTTTTTTGTTAAGGTTAAAAGTTGAAAGGTCGAAAACTTAATTTTTCACTTTTTTATTTTATCCAAAAAAAAATGGAAAAGAAATATTAAAGAGGTATCAATTATGTCGCGCTTAAAATTTTTTTTTTTCCAGTTTTTGGAGAAAAAAAAAAAATGAAACCGGTTTTTCTGGAATAAAATGTCACGAGTATTTTTTTTTTTTATTTTAATAAAAGAAAGAGAAGGAGAAAGAAAGGACAAAAGTGGAGTAGGAGAAGGAGGAAAAACAAAAGGGGACAAGATGGTAAATTTAAAGATGATGATGATGAGAAAGAAGAAACGGTGGTGAAGGGAGGGGGAGGGGAGGAAAAGGAGAGGAGGAAAAACCTGAAAAAGTTTTTTTTTTTCTCCAGCGTGAAATATTCTCCAGGTCAAAATAATATTTACGAGAGGAAGGAAGAAAACGGGGAGAGAGAAGGGAAAAGGAGAGGAAATTGTTTTATTTTAATAATAGAAAAATTAATTTTTTTTTTTTTATTTAATGATGAAAAATAATAATATTATTATTATTATTATTTTAAATGGGAAAGGAAGAAGGAAGGAAAGGTGGGTGAGGGAGGGGAGGGGAGGGAAAAGGTCGAAAAGGGTTTTTTTTTTTAAAGAAAAAGGTTTTTCCAGTATTGAATTGTTTTGTTAAAATAAATGAACAAAGATGAAAAAATAATCTTATTATTTTATTTTATTTTTTTTTTCTTTTTCTCTTTCTCTTTTTCTTCTTCTTTTTTTGTATTATTTAGTCATGATAATAATAATGATAATAATAATGATAAAAAGTTTTAATTTTTATTGCACAATACGTCCGGTAAAAATTTTTTGAAAAGGCTTAAGAAAGATGATAATGTTTGAAAAGAATGAATTGAAATTCGAGGAAGGAAGGAGGGGGGGAAAATGAAAAAATCACGGTGACGTTAATACACGTTGAACAAACAGGAGGAGGAGAGTGGGCGAGGGCATAACTGAAGGGAATAAACCTTCCCCCCCATCCAACCATCCGCTCGAATCCCGAAAATAATAATGATAATTTAAAAAAAAAAAAAAATTCTCATTTACGTAATGCGTTTCAATTAACGTAATTTTTTTTAACCGCTCGTCTCGTTCTCCATCCCACCCACTTCCACCCCCTCACCCCCTATTTTTGAATTTAATTTAATTTTTTAATTTTTTTCTGTTTTTTTTTTTTGCAGATGTCATTGTAAAACATTGGAAGAGAAAAGAAAGCGAAAAAATTCAACGATTGGTTATTTAAAATCGACAAACGAACAAACAACAAACAAAACGAAAAAATGAAATGAAAGGAATCGGAAATACAATTACGTCATCAACGAAACGAATGTCGTGGTTTTTGATGTTAATAAAAAGGGCCAATGACGACGACGACGTACGAATCCATTTCATCGATCATATAAATTAAATAATAATAATAATAATAATAATAATGGAAACGTTCAGTGATTTATTAAAACCGAATTTTACATGAGAATACCCTACATATCCTACCTACATAAATATATATATATCTTATCATTATCATTATTATTGTAAATCATTCGTCATTTTATAATCATCGTTATTAATTATTATTATTAATATTATTATTAATAATAATAAATATCGTGATATCATCAAATTTTTTTCCCGATAGTTTTATATCTATATATTTTATTATCATCATATCAGAAGACAAATCACACGTGGATTTATAAGAAAAGGTAATTATTATCATTATTATCGCGATTCGTTTGTTTACAATAATAATAATAATAATATTTTAACTTGTATTAATTTGTTTGTTGTTGTTGTTATTTTTGCAGACGTATCATCGTTCGGTAATTTAATTAATTAATTTAAAAAAAAAAATTGGATGTTTGTCGCGAACAAACGAAATAAAAAAAAAAGTATATACAACGCGCATACAAACACACGCACGCCGCACGCTAAAACAACAAACAAACAAACAAAAAAACAACAAACGAGAAAGGAGGAACAAAAAACGTCGTACACACACATCAATTTTAAAAATTTTTAAATTTTTTTTACAAACAAGAATAAATAATTAGTTATTAATAAATAATAATAATAATAATAATATCGCCTGTGATTGTTGCCATATCGAATGTTATTTTAGTTTTTAGTAAGATAAAAAAGTTTTTAAAGTGTTTGTTTTTAAACTTATAATTAGTATTAGTTAAAATTTACGGTTCATATCGAAGAAATAATATTAAAAAAAAAAAAAAAAAATGATTTTGATTGTATGAAACAAACGAACAAACAAACAAACGAAATAAATAAATTGTGTGCAATAATTAAATAAATAGATAAAAAAACAAACAAAAAAACAAAATGGGCCTACTGAGAAGAAGATCGACTTTAGTTAAATTTTTAATAAAAGGACTAATATTGGTCGGAGCAATATGGTTGACGATATTGTTTTTATTGTACACGGAACAAAGAGCGAACATGATTGATGGAGGACAAGAAGTCATAGTGGATTCACCCATAAGTAGCGGTTTGTTAAAAGATGCCGGATTAGATGCTATAAATAATTTTTTTACCGTGCAAGTGCCATTGGAAAAAAGGACCAGAGATAACAGGTTGAAGAACAAAATAGAAAACAGTGCTATAGAAGTCGGAGCGGGAGTTTTGGTTCCTCCGAGAGATTTGGCGGAAGAAGACATGGTTGCTAAGGGAGAATATGGAGAAATGGGGAGACCCGTTCACCTTCCAGCCAATCTAACGGGTGAAATTAAAAAATTAGTCGACGAGGGATGGTCAAAAAATGCTTTCAATCAATACGTTAGCGATTTGATATCCGTTCATAGGAAACTACCCGATCCGAGAGATAAATGGTGAGTTTTTTTATTTTTTTTTCACGATATAAAAGAAAGTACGAAGGGATGGGGAGTGGGGGGAAGGGTAAAGGTTACTGTGGATGCGTTTTTATTTCTCTCGTAGTTTTCCAACGGGGGGAGGGGGGAGGGGGAAAATTCTTTTCTTCCTTCCGCATCCTCTTCTTCGTTCTTCTATCTTCGCTTTCCAGTCGTTCGTTCTAATTATGATGAATGCGTTATTAAAATGTTACAAAAAAATAAATAAATCTTCGTTTATTTATTTATTTATTTATTTGATAGTAAACAAGAAATAATAATAATAATAATGATAATAATAATAATAAATATTTTTTTCTGGGGAGTTTCAAAATGATAAATGGGTTTATTTATTTTTCTTTAAAAAAAAAAAAATTTCAAAGGAAGGAAACCTATTTACTGTTCGGAAGTAAATTTTTTGATAAGTTACCATTATCATCGTCTGCTACAACAACAACAAACGACAAACAACAAAATGGTTAAATTGGTTTTTATTTTACGATATTTAGGCGCGTTTTTAAAAATCGAACGAATCTATTGTGAGTACGAAATTTAATCGAGAGTAAAGGGGGGGAGTGAAAAATTGCGCGGGGAGGTGGGGGAGGAGGGTGAAGGGAAGGAAACATTATCGTGGAATTAACGGTATTTTTTCGAATTCGTAAGAATCGTTATTTAAAAAACAAACGAACAAACGAACGTAATATTAATGATAATGATTTAAAATGAAAATTGGAGAAAGGAACAAAATGCGATGATGGATCGATTCCGGTGGGGTGGAGAGGAATGGGGGGGGCAGTTTTGTGCAGTTATTTAAAAATAATAATAACTTAAACGATTTTCTGGAATTGGGTGGAAAGAATTTTTTCTGGCGATTGTCGCCGTGACATTCCATGACACGATGCCATGCATGCACACCGCGCGAGTTTCGAGTTTTAGTAACGTGTGTTGAGTTCAAACGTTCATAATAAAAATGTTTCGCACACATTTAAACAATGACGAAAGCATGTCTTCATCGATGACGAATAGCAATAATAATAATAATAAAAAAATCCAATACAAGAAAAAACGCCTCCAGGTAGAAGAGAATAGTTGTTATTATATCTTCTCTCCCGTTATATCAATTAGGAAGTCATAAAAACCACTCTTCTCTGAATTTTTACAACAACAAACAACAAACAACTTTAAATTGTGTTTTTTTTTTTTTTTTTTCGTTTGTTTGTTGAAAAAAATATTAGTGATAATAATAATGAAAGACTAAAGAGAGAAAAAAGGCCAATAAACTTCATTTATTATCATTATTATTTTTTATTAAACTTTTCTCCAGCGTGTTTTATTTGAAACGTTTTGAATAATTTATATTATTATTATCATCATCATCATCATCATCATCGTATGGTTTAAAAAAGATGGTGGGTCCCCCCGTCGAATTTCTTCGTATTAACTTATGGTTCAAAGTGTTTGTGCGTGAACGCATGTATCGGATATACCTTCTAGGGCGTTTCCGTTTTTTCTCCTACCCTTCCCTTTCCTCCTCCCCCTCCTCTTCCTTCGAGTTACTACCTGGATGAAATTTAATTAACCGGTTCTTTACTTTTTATTTATGTGTTTGATTTACAAAAAAAAAAAAAAAAAAGGTTTTTGTCTGGTTCCCCGACGATTGGAAAATTGGCAAAAATTAATTTGTTGCGTTTGTTTGTTTGTTTGTTCGGGATGTTTGTTTGGACCACCCATCGATATTTTTTTTAAAATTCTAACCGGACGTTGCCACCTTTCAAATACCATCGTGGCACCAGGTTATTAACAAGAGTCAAAAATCTCGTTTTTGTACTTTTTTTTTTTTTTTACAAATAACAACCTAACAAAATGCTTCCAAGTTAATTTTTTTTTTTTAAACGGAATGTTCACTCATTATGATAATAATAATAATAATAATAATAATAATAATAATAATAATAATAATGATGATGATGATGATAATAATGATAAATTTTTCACTAATCGAAATTTCTCGAAAAAATTTGTAATTTTTATAATTTCGTTGATTTTTTACAAAATTTGATTTAGAATCCTTTCGTAGTCAAATCCTTTTCTATGACGTCACTTGTTATTTACCTTAATCCGTTGTTTAACTTTATCATTATTATTATCATTATCATTATTATTCGTTTTTACTTTTTTTTTATAACGCATTCTGTAAAATTTTGCAAATTTTTAATTCTTATCATTTCTCAAGTTTTTAAATCCGAAAAAAAATAATAATGATAAAATGATTGTTTTAGATGATAATGATGATGATTATTATTATTATGTTTGTTGTTCCACTGGAACATTATTATTATTATTGTTATTAATGTTACACGCGTGTAAGTTATTTATTAATATAAACGTTAATAAACGACTGATAAGTAACGCATTAAAAAAAAAAAAATTGACAAATTATTTTTTTATTTGATAATGATAATGATAATATTACGAGACCGACGATTATCATTCAAAAAATATTCCAGAGATAGTCTGGAGAAGAAATGTTTTAAATGGTTTTTTGTTTGTTAATGAATTTGGAATTCCAGGCTGGATAAAATTTTCGTTTGCGATTCGAATAAGAAGAAGAATTTTTTTTTTTAACGTAAACTAATAAAAACGATAAAAGTTTCCTTTTTATCCAGGGCTTTTATCTGGAACGGGATTTTTTTCCTGGATTGACTGGATTGTCATTCGCGACAGGGAAAAATTTTTTTTTTCTCCATAAAATGTATGCAAATCTTTCGAGTGTTTTTTTTTTTTTTCAATAAAAGATGGGAAATTTGGACAATAAAATAAAAAAAAATTTCTCCCTCCGCCATTTTTTTTTTTTTTACAGTTCGTTTATGATGATAACCTTCTGGAAAAAAATCTTGTTATCATCATCATCATCATCATAATTATGCGGGGAGAGATAATATTTACGTAAAAAAGAATAAAAATGTAAATTTAAAAACAATTTGAAATGGCATTTAAATAAGCAAACAATTTTTTAATAATGAATTAAACGTTTTTAAATGTTTTTTTTTTTTTTTAATGCGAAAGGTCAAAGGTTTCCATGGAAAAAACTTATATGTTAACTATTTAATTTTTAAGGTCGTTCATGGTCAGTTAAATAAGAAAATATTAATAATAATAATAATAATAATAATAATAATAATAATAATAATAATAATAATAATAATAATAATAATAATAATAATAATAATAATAATAATAATAATAATAATAATAATAATAAATAAGAGGATTTAAAGTTGGGAAAAACCTTGTTTTCTTGTTGTTTAATAAAAAAATTTTTTTTTTTTTTCATTTCTTTTTCTCCTTCTTCTCCTCTTTCTTCTCCATCTTATTCTTCTTCCAGGTTTTTTTTTAAAACCTGATGTAATGGATGAATGGAAAAATGACGTCACATCGAATAAAATTTTTTTTTTTAAAAACCGAATCTCATAATTAAATTGTTTGTTAAACAATACGAAGCCATAAACAATTACACACACAAACAAACAAAATAAACGGGTTTTAGGTGAAGTCGTCGAGAGCTTTTTGGTAGAAAACGAGAATGAGAGAGGAGGGAGGGGAGAGAGAGGGAGAAAAGACAAAAGGAAAAAGGATGGTTAATTATTATTTACCGGGGAGAAATTCAATGTTTTTTGGTAAAACTAAAAACCATTTAGACGTTAATAATAAACCATTTCTCTCTCTCTCACTCTCTTTCTCTTTCTCATTTTTTTTTTTTTTGAAACAAAAATTAATGATGATGATGATAATAATAATAAAAAAAGTTGTAACGTATTATTTATCATCAACTCTAACAAAATTTAGCATTTATTTAGTGCCGTGTATAACTTCATTTGCGGGACGACGACGACGACGACGGCGACGATGAAAACATGGTCGCAATAAAAAAAAAAAAGAAAAAAACATTTTGACCTTTTTGACCTTTTTTTTTTTTTGGAAACCAAATTCAACTCTTTGAAAATTAAAACAATGGTTAAAAGTTTTTAACCCCTCGAGGTGAAGGGAAGGGGGTTAATCGGGAGATGGGGGAGGGTAAGAAGGAAAAAAGGAACAAAGGATGTAAAAAAAAAAAATAGTTTTGAAAGGTTAAAGTTCACGGGTTTACGACAGTTTGAATGATGATGATGATGATGATAGTACTAGGAATTTATAATTTGATTTTTTTGTTTTTGTGTTATGTTTTCAGGTGCAAAGAACCCGGAAGGTTTTTACAGGATCTTCCACAGACTTCTGTCGTCATATGTTTTCATAACGAAGCCTGGAGCGTTCTCTTGCGAACGGTTCATTCAGTTTTAGACCGTTCGCCTCCTAATTTGCTCAAAGAAATTATTTTAGTTGATGATTTTTCTGATATGAGTAAGTTTTGACTTTTTCTTAATTTTTCCACAACTCTCTCTCTCTCTCTCTCCCCACCTCTCTCTCTTTCTCTCACAATTTTTTTTTATTTTTCCACTCGCTTATTTATTCGTTTAAAAAAAAAAGAAAAAAAATTATTAAGGTCACGAAGGTCCGGTAATTAACTTTTTATCATTTAAACTAACCTTTGATGATTGTTTTCTCCCTCCCCTCCCCCCTTATCTCTCTCTCTCTCTCTCTTTCTCTCATCTTGACCTCATTGTTTTTTGTTTGTGGTAAAAAAAAAAAAAAATTGTTTAATGATTACTCATAAATGTAAATGTTAAAAAATTTAATAAGGAATAATAATAATTATTATTATTGTTTTTCGAATTGAAAAAGATGGTAGGTAGGCCGGGGGGGCGGGAAGGAAAAAGGGTAAATCCAAATACGCTTAGCCAAAAATTTTTTTAGCGAAGATTTTTTGGAAAATGAGTGTGCGAGAGAGAGAGAGAGAGAGAGAGAGAGAGAGAGAGAGAAACTTCCAGAATCGTTTTTTTTTTTTCTGAAATGATATTCATTTGATAATTGAGGGTTCCTCGATATAAATTTTCAAAAATGGGAGAAAGGGGGAAGGGGAAGAAGGGGGGTGATGGTGGTGGTATAAAAAAAAGAGAGAGAGAAAGAGAGAGGGAAATGGTAAAGAACGGCGAACAAAACAATTAACCCTTTTTGTGAAAAATAATAATTAAGATTCAAATTTTATGTTTTGTTATTTTTTTTTTGAAACAATTATTGCGTGAGTGCGTGTACGCACCCGCGTTTCGGATTCATTTCAATTTCCCTTAATTTACATCGTCCGCTTTCCTCCCCCTCCCCCTCTCGTGCGCGTCCATAATTTTTCCCATTTTATTTTCGTAAAAAAAAAAATGTAAATTTTATTTTATTTTTTTGTTGTTGTTGTTAATTAACCATAAATATCGTATGCACGCACACGCACACGCACACGCACGCACTCACGCTTCCCCTCCCCTCCCCGCCCCTTCCAACGGACATTTTCATTTATGTTTATTTATTTATTTTTCAGTACATTTAAAAAAACAATTAGAAGATTACATGTCTCACTATCCAAAAGTTAAAATAATTCGAGCTTCGAAAAGGGAAGGTTTGATAAGAGCGAGACTTTTGGGAGCGACTCGTGCCACTGCGCCGGTAACAACATTTTTAGATTCACATTGTGAATGCACAGTTGGTATGTTATTATCATTATTATTATTATCGATAATGACAGAAAAAAAAAGAAGGGAGAATAAAAGGAAAATGTGATAATTTTTTTTTTTTTTTTATGACTTGAAAGAAACCTTAAAAAAAAAGGTTTAAAATAATATATATATTTCTTTTCTGATTCTAAATACACGATTTTTCACTTAAACGCCGCATATATTTATAAAACATATATATATATATTGGGATTTGATTTATTTATTATTATTATTATTATTATTATTATTATTTTATTTAAAATAAAACGTTAGAAAATAGAAAAGAAAAAAAAAAAGAAAAAATTTTGGTTTTTTAGGTTGGTTGGAACCACTTTTGGATAGGATAGCTAAAGACCCGACAACTGTGGTTTGCCCTGTCATTGATGTCATCGATGATACAACATTAGAATATAATTTTAGAGATTCTGGGGGTGTCAACGTCGGAGGATTCGATTGGAATTTACAGGTACGCTCGTCATTTTTCGATTGTTTGAGGAAACTATAATGATGATGATGATGGTGATGATGATAATGATATTATTAAATTTTTTTTTCAGTTTAATTGGCACGCCGTACCGGAAAGGGAGAAAAAAAGGCATAAAAACACGGCCGAACCTGTTTGGTCTCCGACGATGGCCGGGGGTTTGTTCGCAATTGATAAAAATTTTTTCGAAAGAATTGGAACCTACGATTCGGGTTTCGATATTTGGGGGGGTGAAAATTTAGAATTGTCATTTAAAACGTGGATGTGCGGAGGAACGTTGGAAATCGTACCTTGCTCTCACGTCGGTCACATATTTAGAAGAAGGTAAGACTCTTGCCTTTCATTTATTTTTTTTTCCCTTATCAGTACCCCCGTCTGCCTTTTTTTTTTTTTTTTTTTTTTGGTGATCCAGGAGAAATACGGTTACGCACTAACCCCTCCTTTGAAAGGAGGGAGTGTGGGGCTCGGTATGGATTAAAAGAAAGCCTCACCGGGAACCCGTACCCACTAAAACTCCTGGGCATATCGCAATAGCGTGGCTTATATGAAGAGGGGGGGAGACGCTCGTGGGAGTAGAACCTACATTTCAGTCTCCCCTCTCCGGTAAGCCAGAACGTTACCGTTCCACACGATTTTCAGTTGGGGAGATCCGCCCTGATCTTCGTTTCGCCTTCGCCTCGAAGATGAGAACGCATCTCCCAGGACGTTCGACAGTCCCTTTCGGGAGTGTCCTCCGGTCCTTCGCTGTGGGGGGAAAGGGACGGAAAGCTCGCCTGCTTCCAGAGAATGTGGCCGGGGCTGGGGGTTTAGACTAAAACTTCACCACCTGAGTAAAGGATAAATTAAAGAAGAAAGAGAAGACGTTTGTTGACCGCATTCTCTCCTAACGGGTAATGAGGACTAAATGTGGGGGCAAGATAGATAGAGGAGATCGACCGGGACCGCCGACCTCCGAGAAATTATAAAGAAGAAAACTCACCGACGACGAAGCTCGCGTTCGTCGCCGCACCTCGCTAATTGAAGACGCCGTCGCCATCCTCTTCTTCTTCTTCTTCCACCTCCTCGTTCCGACGACGACGTTTTCTCTCCCACGGCCGATGACGAAGGTCCGGAACCGCTCCTTTCGTCGCCTCTTCTTCCTCTTGGTCCTCCTCGCCTTCCTCATCAGCGGGATTTATTGATCCTAACCTAACCTTAGACCTAGCCTTACACCTATCTCTAGGCCTATCCTTAAACCTACTTGTCCGGAGCATACGTCGACAAACTCCTGACTTTTCGCGTTCGCGGACCTCTTTCGCCCGTAGGACCGCTTCGGAAAATCGCGAAACGGCGGACCATTCCCGGGGTCCGCGAAGCAACGCATTCACGAGGCCGCGGATCGACAAGTCGGGTCCGATGACGCCAACAAGCCGTTGCCTGTGATCGTCCCACGTGGGACATTTCGCGACCGTGTGCTGAAACGCGCCTGCCACGATCGGACCGTGCGAACGCAAAGTTCCCTGCCGAATCGGGCTTTCCTCGGCCCGCCCGTCTGCCTTTTTTTTTTTTTTTTTTTGGTAACCCAAGAGAAATGCAAGTTACGCATAACCCCTCCTGCTACAGAGGGAGTGCGGGGATGTCGCTAGAGCGTGACCTGTACGGAAAGGAGGGAGACGCTCGTGGGGGTGGAACCTACATTTCAGTCTCCCCTCTCCGGTAGATCAGAACGTTAGCCGTTCCACATGATCACTTTTGGGGAGGTCCTCGGCGATCGGGGCTTGGGATTGAGACTTACCACGTCACCTAAAAAGGGTAAAAAGATTAAAGTGAAGAATTATTATTTGATCGCATCCTCCCTAACGGTGTGGGAAATAGAAAGGGGGACAGAAGAGGAATCAACCGGGGTCGCCGACCCTCGAGAAGAAAGAAAGAAGTGTGTGTGTGTGTTCGCCCGACGACGACGGGTTCGCGCCCGCCCCCGCCGGGCGTCCTCACCCTCACCTTTGCGGGGACGATCGCGACCACGTCGTTCCCGCCCCCGACGCAGGAAACGCGAGCTTCCGGAACCGGTCGACACGGACGCTACTCCCGGCCGGACCGCCCGCCTCCTTCACCTGCGCGCCCCTGCCGCTGCCATCGCTCCGGGGGAAAGATCGAAGACATGAACCTGAAAATCAGAAACATTAATTCCCGTTCCCCCCCTTTGACGACCCCGCGACGACCGAAAGTTTGCCAGACTCCGACCGCCGCGGAGAACGCCGACGCACCGAAGCCGGAACAAATCTCCCCCCGACATAATCGAGAAAGAGATCCGGAACCCGACTCGGAGTACCGGGACGAATTCTTTCCCCCCTCGTGCCTCGGGAGACGGTACCAACCTGCCACGTCGTTCCCACCTCCCCGCAGAGACGAAGTGAGCTTCCGGAGGTGGTGAGCCTCGAAGTATCGGACCCACGAAACATCCCCCGCAGTCCGTCCGCGTTTCGCCCCTGCCGCCTTCTTGTTCACTCTTGCAGTCCGAGGAGCGAGAATCCGACCGGTGCGGACTCCGACGTCGAAGATCTTCCCGCCATCCTTCCGCTCGCATCCCCGTTTTCCCGGAGCAGGATGATGAAACCCTGAAAGAAAAGTGCCGAGTCCCACACTCTTTTCCTCCCGGAAGGTTGGTAAGGTACAGGTCTGACTCTTCGTCTGCGATCGGGGAAAACGGCTCTCAACCGCCGTGCATCGGGAACAAGTCCCTAAATACCCTGTCGGCGGGCGGAAACGCTTAGTCAGGGCGTCCCGTCGACCGTTTATTAAAAATGCGCAACAAGTAGGATCCGAATTACACGATCAGAGTCATCCGCTGCACCCGGCCTCCAAGTAGCTGGATTACAGGAGCACGGCATTAACTCCCGCCCCCCGCCCGTCTGCCTTCTCTCATCTTTATATTTTCTGAACGGACACAATTGTTCAATAATTATTTTTATTTTTTTCAGGTCCCCCTACAAATGGAGATCAGGTGTTAACGTTTTGAAAAGGAATTCGGTTCGATTAGCCGAAGTTTGGCTCGACGATTATGCCAAATATTATTATCAAAGGATCGGTGATGATAAGGTAAAAAAATATCAATTCCATAAATTGATAAGGAAGGTATAGTGATAAGAAAAATGGCTGGACCAAGTTGCTGTTGCTGTTGTTGTTGTTTTTACGTTTGTTTTAATTCTTATGGGAAATTGAAAATTTTTTTTTTTTCCAGGGAGATTTCGGAGACGTGTCAGCAAGGAAAGAACTTAGAAAAAGATTAAATTGTAAATCGTTTAAATGGTACCTGGATAATATTTATCCAGAATTATTCATACCTGGAGAAGCTGTTGCCGGTGGAGAGGTGCGGCTCATTTTTTCTTTTTTTTTTATTGAAAATTTTTTAAATTTTTAATTAATAAGAATTTCAGAGAATTTCAAGAGAAGAGGGGGTAGGGAGAGGGAGAGGGGGTAAATTATTTACGTCGTGGCATTAGTAGAAACATTTAAAAAAAAACCATTTATTTTAGGTGAGAAATAAAGGATTGGGAGGTAAAACGTGTCTCGATAGTCCCGCTAGGAAAGCTGATTTACACAAAGCTGTCGGCCTTTTCCCTTGTCACAGGCAGGGAGGCAATCAGGTCAATTTAAAAAAAAATTGTTTAATGTCGTACCTGCTTTAGCCTTTTTTGTTTTTTTGTTTGTTTGTTTGTATTTTTATGTTGCAATCAACAGAAAACGTTTTTTTTTGTTGTTGTATGCTAGAACGAGACGAATTTGTTTAATTTTTTTTTTTTTTTTTTTTTTGTACCGCTTGAAAGTAGTAGTATTTGTAGGGGGGGTGTTAATAGGGAGGGGGGTTGAATTTTTTTTTTTACGTATAAATTGTTGTTTTTGTTTGTCGTTGCTTAAATGTTGGGTATGTGAGATGATAAATAAATATTTATTCATTCCATTTCCTTGATGTTTCCCCGGAATAATAGGTGAGCAACAATTGGTCTGGTCAATGTTTAGACAGTCCATGTAAGTCGGAAGATATGCACAAACCTGTCGGGTTATGGCCATGTCACAAACAAGGTGGCAATCAGGTAAGTTTAGAAAATGTCAGTGACATTTTTTTTTTTTAAATTAAAACGACTAAAAAGTTGGTGAGGACAAAATTAAAGGTTCGAAAATGGTAAGTATATTGACGAAAGTAGGAGAGGGGGTGGGGTGGAAGGAGGTGAGGATTCGTAAGTAATTAAATTATTTTCTGGTGACACGTTGTACGCTTTTTTTTTGTTTTTTATGCTTAAAAATGTTTGCATGCAAATTAACTTTCGTCGTTTAATTTGTTAGCGTTTGTTGCTTTTGCTGTTTTTGTTTTTCGTTGTTTTCGTCGTCGGTTGTCTTATATATTAACATGAATATTTTTGTACAGTATTGGATGCTTAGCAAAGCTGGAGAAATAAGAAGAGATGAAGCTTGTCTCGATTATGCCGGACAAGATGTTATTCTATACCCATGTCACGGATCGAAAGGAAATCAATATTGGCATTATAATCCTGACGTAAGTCGATTCGCCATGTTCAATTAATTATTGAAAATTAATAATAATTATTAACTTTATTTTGTTCTTTTGACACGCTCCAGACGAATCTCATACAACACGGAAGCAGTAAAAAATGTTTAACTATGGCAAGCACGAAACAAAAATTACTCATGGAAGACTGCGACGAAATGGAACCGAGGCAAAAATGGATTTTTCAAAATTACGATGCGAGCAAATTATAAATAAAATTTTAAGTCGAAAAAAAAAGATGGATCTGAGGATTTGATGACGTCATCGTTGTTTTAAAAAAATAAAAAGTAAACCGGAAACGTCGATGGCGTAACGCGAAGTTTATACGACGACCACGACGTCGACCACAATTACATAAAAAAAAAAAAGGCAATAAATCAGAAAAAAAAAACAAAAAAACGTTTTGACGTATATATATATATATATATATATATATATATATAAATAAATATCATAGACTTAAGTTATGTAAAAACGAACGAAACGTTCGCGCCCCTTCGCACCCGTTCGTTCGTTCGTTTTCTCAAGTTGAATTTCCTTTTAAAAAAAAATAAAAAAATTTTTTTTACTTTAATTCATATCGCGGAGAAAAAAAATTATTATTATCATACGTAAAGTTTTTTTTTTTTTCTTACGACTGGAAAGAAAAAGAAGAAGAAGCAGATGAAAAAGAGGAAGAGGAAATGGAAGAAGAATGTTGGTGATATGTAAATGAAAAGAAAAAGCAGAAGAAAAAGAGGGAGAGGAAGTGGAAGTGGAAGAAGAATATTGGTGATATGTAAAGGAAAAGAAGAAGAAAAAAAAAATTTCCAGTTTTTTCTTTCCAGTTCAAAAAAAAATCCACGAATTATTATTGTTATTATCAATCGATCGATCAATCATTATTATTATCATTATTCTTATAATTATTATTATTAATAAAATAAAAAAAAACGCTTTTCTTTTGTTATGAAAAAAAAAAAAATTTAATAAATGAATTTTATAGGTACTTAGTTGTTATTATTATTATTATTAATAATAAGTTTAAGAAAGAAAAAAAATGTGAATAAATAAATACATAAATAAATAAATAAATTTTTTTAAAAAATAAGTTTTATTAAAAATAAATAAATTAATATATATATATATATTGAAGTATTATTTTTATTTAAAAATATCCTCATCATCATCATCATCATAACCATCGTAATAATAATAATGATAATCGTTAGTATTATTATTATTGATTTTTTTTACGCCGCGTTAAATATTAATGGAAATGCTTCTGATACATAAAATATATTAATAATAATAATAATTAATGTTTAGGGAAGGAGGTTAAGCGAGTGAGAGGAGGAAAGGGGGGAAGGTGGGGGAGGGGAAAGATGACGACGATCATCCGCATGTTAATCCTCTCCTGTTGACCATGTTATCGGAGCATATGTACGGAAATGATAATCCTTTGAGTAGCATGTCCGAAATGACCTTGAGATCGGGTACGCAAGGCACGAATATCGAGACGATTAAATAAGGTATGAAACACATGCACGCGATCCAATATGAAAGAAAAACCAAAACCAAAAACCAAAAAATCATGTTAATCGTTCCTTCGGCCATTTTGTTGAAATACCTGAAAAACGAATCAAAAAAAAATTTTTTTAAATGGTAACATCAAAGGGGATTTGATTTCTTCAAAGGGATATTATTTATTAAAATTCCCGATTTGATCCCTCTTTAATAATAACAATAATAAATGTTTTTGATTGGAATTTAAATCGTTACGATCCTCGCACGTGCATGTGCAAAAATTAATTAAAAAATAAGAATTATACACGTGGGTATTAAATAAGTTTTTTATTTTATTTTTTTCCCATTCGATAGACTTCGGTCGTTTGTTTGCTTGTTTGTTTGTTTGTCTGTTTTTAAACTCGAAAATTGAATTGTTTCTGTACGTACATGTACGTATAATTTTACAAAAAAATTTTTTTTT
The DNA here is from genome assembly GCF_000006295.1 of Pediculus humanus corporis. Classification (NCBI taxonomy): domain Eukaryota; kingdom Metazoa; phylum Arthropoda; class Insecta; order Psocodea; family Pediculidae; genus Pediculus; species Pediculus humanus. The sequence goes on from NW_002987134.1 coordinate 406,776, forward strand.
GTTCATTTTGTCTCATAAAAAAAAGACCAAAATAGAATCGACGTTAAAAAATAAATTGTTTGTCCCGTTTTGTTCGCCCACACGTATAAAAAACAAACAAACAAATTTTTCTTTTTTAAACGAAACAAACGATTTGTACGAAAGTTTGCTTTTGCTTTTTTTTCTTAACTCGAATCTTTTTTTTTTTTTTTATTAATTTTTTTTCCCATTATAGCTCGATAATAATAAACTTAATAAAATCACGCGTAATTGAAAACAAAAACAGCCAAGAGAAAACAACAACAACAATTTTTTTCTTCTTTTAAATCACCATATAAACAACAACAAACAACAAAAAAAAACCTGTTTTAAAAAAAAAAAAAGAAATAAAACACTCCTCGCATACCTTAAATAATAATTATCAACTTGAAAAAATGTTTCGTTACGTAATCGATCACCGAATAATACAAAACAAACAAACGAAACAAACGAGACAAACTCTCGAAACTAATAAATAAATAAATGAAAGAAATGTTTTATTAAAAGTTTTAATAATTCTAAACACGTTCGAAAAAAAAATTGTGATGATGTTAACGCCCTGAAATTCCCGCGTAAATTTTTATACCATCGTCGTTATTATTACTATTATTATTATTATTGATTAAATAATTTTTATTTAGACTTACCCGTTGTGAGGTTTTCGATACTCAAAACTGGGACGGATTTTTTTAGAAAAAATAAAAAAAATTTAAGATAAAAAAAATACCCGTTAAAATTACGACGACATGTTTTTGTTTTTACAAACGAGATTGAAACTCTACGAGTAAACGAGTGAGAAACTCGGATTACGTCGTCTGGTTGTTATTACGTAGGTATCAGGCTAACAGAAATAAAAGAAAAATTTTATAAAAAAGTCACATTTTCTTATGTTTACCTTTTGGCGATGGTTATTATATTTGTAAGTTTTCAAATAATAATAAAAAAAAAATTTTTTTTTTTTATTAATGAGGTCATAATTATAAACAATAAAACACGTGCTTTCGAGTTTAAACGAAGTCCGACCACGTGACCGCGTGCGCGTGGGTGCGGGTGTGCGAGTGGGCGCGCGCGCGTAAAAAAAATTTTTTTAAAATGAAATTTAAATAGATAACAAAAAAGAAAGAATAAAAGTTAAATGGAAATCGGCGAATATTTTTTTTTCTTTTTTTTTCTAAATCATATATTTATTTATTCATATCGATTAACTAATAATAATAATAATAATTTATGATACAAAAAAATTAAATTATATTTATTTGCAATTAATATTTAATTTTTTTAAAATGAAAATTTATTTTTTATTAACATAAATAAATAAATTAATAAGAAAGGTTCATTTGTTTTTTTTTTTTTTTGGGGGGAGGGTAGGCTAACGGGATTTGCCATGTACACATTCGATTATTATTATTATTATTATTATTATTATGATTATCTAAAAAATTTTCTAACCGTTATTAATATATATGTAATTATTTTTAAATATACAAATCGTCCGATTAAAAATACAATAATAAGTTAAACATTTAATAGTTATTTTTATTTAAAAGTGTCATCATAATCATATTATCATCATTATTAATATTAATGTCATTTATTAAATTAAAATAAAAATTTATTATTATTATTATTATATATGTAAAAACATACATTAAATTTTTTCAAATACTATTACATTTATTTACATCAATAATTATGTAATAATAGCTTTGTCTAATAAAAATATAAATTTCTTACTTATTTATAAATAATTAATAATAATAATAATAATAATGAGAATAATATTAATATTAATAAATAAAATTATTTTTTATTATCCAATTTAACCGACTTCCATCTTTTGTTTTTTTTCTGTATTTAAATTTAAATTTTTGTTTTATAAAATTTACCGATAGATGTCGGTCGTGTAAAAACTTCAACGTATTTTTTTTTATTATTCTATTTAAATTGTTTTTTTAATACATAAAATTAAATAAAAAAGTTATGTATTATTTTATTAATGACGATTTAAACAAAATTATTATCTCCGTAATTATCATCATCATCAACATTATTATTATTATTTTAACAACGAATGAAATAATAATAATAATAAAAGAAAAAAACGGTTTGAAAAACTAAAAAGAAATGTAAAACGAATACAATTTAAAATGTCCGTTAAGTGTTCGGTTTAACGGAAATGACGTCACAAATTTAAAAAATTTTCAATCGTTTTTTATTATTAATAATAATAATAATAAATTAAATAAAGTCACACACAAAAAAATTAAAAATTTTAGTAAAAAATGGGCTCAAAATTTTTTACTAAATTTTGTTTTTTTTTTTTGTTAAAATTTATGTGACTTTATTTATTTATTAAAGATATGTTAAATATATACATATACATAAATTAATTAATAATAATAATAACAATTATTTTATTAAAACATTAATTATTTAAATATTAAAAATTTATTTAAACATTATTAAATATTTATTTATTTATAATTCGTATGATTAAATTATTAACTTTAATTGGTACATAAAAATTATTTATTATTTTATTACAGTATATATAAAAAAAATTACTTATTTATTTATATGAATAAATATTAATAATAAATAATTTTTTACAATTTTTATAAACATTTATTTATGTAATGCGATTCGTTTATTAATAAAATTTACCATAATAAAAAAAAATGTCGGTAATTTATATTTTAAGTATACGAGTTCAGATGCGTACTGAACTCGTATACTGACGACGTTCGAATTTTATTTAATAAATTGACAAATTTTTTATTTATTTATTTATTTTTCAAATAAAAACGAACATCGACATTTTTTATTTAAATAAATAGACCTTTAAATAATCACCAAAAAGCGTTCGCGAATGTTTTCTCTTTAAAAAATGGCGCTCGAAAAAAGATAAACAATCGCAAGAAAAATTTATGTAAATAAAAAAAAATTATTATCGTGTCGCGTTATCACGACAGATTTACTGTTGTTGTTGTTGTTGTCGTTTTGTAACAAATACACGACAAACATTTTACTTATTTTATTTTAATTAAATAAATATAATTTTTTTTTTCCAAATTGTTCAAAATTTTCTAACGACATTTTTCAATGTTTAATTAATCTCAGAGATACTCAGGCACTTTATTTATTTATTTAATTACACTACACAGCATTTTACTGTCGTTCTATTTTTATTTTTTTTTTTTTTGTCATGGACGGAATCAACAACAATGGGTTGTTGTTTTGCACGTAATCAAATTTTTTTTCTTTTTCTTTTTCACGAAGCCATCGTTTAAAAAAAAAAAAAAAAAAAAAAAAAAAAAACGAATGCCGATAAAACATTTAATAACTATGATAGGCTAACAAAAAAATGGAGCAGCAAATACTCAAAAAAAAAAACAGAAAAGTATGCAAAATTTTTTATTTATTTTATTACTTATAAGTTGTTGAGCTAAATACCTCTGTCACACTAAATAAAAATTTAGAAGGTAGTTTAATAAAAATACTTGCAATTAATAAATCTAAGGTATCAGGCAAATATAAAATTTCCGTACACCTGATTTTAAGCGGGAATCCATTGTTTGAATTTTATTTTACTCTCTACCTCCTTTTTCTTATGTTTGCTTGATACATTTTAAAGTATTTTGCCATTAACAGTATTAAACATACTCGTACTAAATTAATTTAAGGTATCAGGTGAATATAAAATCTCTGTACACCTCCATTCTCTTTTGTTAGCCTATTACATTATAAAATATTTTGCCATATTTTTAGTGTAAATTTTCAATTAAAATTAGAAAAATTCAACAACTGCCTTCAGATTAATTAAGTTTGTAGGTACAAAATTGTAATTTGTATACTGTGTGCATAAATTAAGAATGAAATGCACGAGGGAAAATAGTAGGAAAATTAGGTATTGAATCAGTTCTGAGGAAAAAATATATGATGACTGATTCATAATTGTAATAGAGCAAAATGAGGAGAACAAGATAAAGACAGAACCAAAAGGCAAATCTTGTTCTACCTTGACGACCTTAGTCACCTCTACAAGGTTGTGATGCTCACTTTTCCTGTTCCTGGCCACTCCACAGGTATCAGTCCCTGGAGCGTAGGAGTACGGGAAATAACTCGTTTCCATCAAATAAGATGGTCTCAGTGAGACTTACAAGAATTATTGTGACGTCATATGTCACCATAACAAGATAGAACCTATCCACCAGGCATGCAACATCGTCACTGATATTCAGGCATTTATTCCTTAGGGATCGGCAGGTAGAAACCTGGAATAAATGTTGAAAAACCTCCGACAAACATTGAGACGAATCGTCATGATTATGAGTGAAAATAATAATAATAATAATAACGGTTTAAATATAATATTTTGGTCTACATAATCCCCTGATAATAATTAAATTATTAATTTATCACAATGTCATTAAAAATGTTTTTTTTTTTTTGGCAAATAAAAAAAAATATATATGTATAAGTTCTAAGAGTTACAATTGTTATTTGCGTTTCCGTTACAATTATTTATTTTTGTATCGTTTCCTATTATTTCTGGTACGGGAGAATGATCCGGTGGTGTTTGAATTATTTCCGGTATGATCGCATTATGACACAAAGTTTGAGCATATTTCGTTTCGTAATTGTTGTTTAACGTTTGAGTAGATTGAGTCGATTGAGTTTTTATGTTGTTGGATTTCATATTATTTTCTAATTCTAATTCGTAAACTAAAAAGGCAACAAAAATTAAAATTTTATCGATTAGAAGATTGTAAAAAAAAAAAAAATTTTTTTTGAAGTTGGCAACACTTACCGTCACTTTGCGTGCTTTCGTCGACTCTGACCAATTTAACACTTAAACAAGAAGTTTGAGTGTTTGGTAAATTTGGTACAATCGCCGCTGCAGGTCCTATAAAACTATGACTCGTTCCCGTGAGTGCAACATTTTTACCTGAAACGATATATCGATCGGTGAAATACCCCCCCAAAGAAATAAGAAAAAATAATAATCGGTACTAACCCACGCCGTGTCTTGCCGGCATCATGCTTTGTCTTATGTTTCTTTCCGGATGAACTAATATTATGTACAATTTAGGTGAAAATAAACAAGCTAACGTCACGGATGCGGATAATGATATCGTAACTGCCATTGATGTTATTCTCAAGGGCACGTGATTCGACGTACCGAAATAAAGTGGCACAAATGCCAACCATATAACGCAAGTAGTGTACATGGTGAAACCTGTCGGATTATATAAAATCCATTAATTTTTTTCGGGAACGGAAGTTAGTGGGAAAGGGGGGGTGTCTGGTAAACGTACCTATGTGTTTAGATTCGTTGAAAGCTTCTGGAATTTTTCTCGTTAAAACTGCGTATATCGTGCATATTATTATTAATAGTATCGGATACCCGAATGCAATCATGTAAGATGCGTCAATGTGCGAACTGCAAACCAAATGATTGTCATCTCTCGTGGGATAATGATGGACAGCACGAGGAGGAGAAACGGCGATCCAAACACCGTTGATTAATACCTGAACAAATAAAAAAAAAAAAGGTTCGGAACGAAAAAGACGAGGAAAAGAAATTAATAATAATAATACTTACTTGTACTCCGACTAATCCGCAGCAAATGATTATTTGAGATCTCGGTGATATAAACGATGGTCTTTTTGCCGTTCTTTTACCAGCGTTAAAAATTCTTGATATTCTGTTTGTTTTTGTTAAAAGTGCTGCATACACCACCTGCAAACATTAATTATTATTATTATTATTATTCGATATGAAAACAAGAAAAGAATGAATAAGAAAAAAAAAAACTTACGGCGAAACAAAATCCAGCTCCGAATCTTTGTATACCGCAAACAAAATCCGTCGGCCTTAAAACTAATGCAAAGGTCAAAAGGTAACAAAGTAATATTCCAGATAATAAAACGTAACTCAATTCACGACCGGAAGCTCTTACGACGGGAGTATCGCCATGTTTGACAAAAATTCCAACCACGAATAAAGTTATTAAAATTCCTGTAGACGAAAAAGACATGGCACCGATCGCCCAACCGCTTTCCGGTCTTAAAAATTGTTCGGGAATTTCAATGCAAATTGTTTTTAATTCGTTCGGCGTCGTACCCTTAAATAATAATAATGATAATAATGTAGAATATAAAAAATTGTACGAAAACAAAGAAAGGAACAAACGAAACAAACCATAGGACAATTTTCACATTGCGTTTCATCCAATGGACTACGAATTTGATATTGAGTGCAATTAAAACAATGCCAACAGCAGGATTCGCCATCAACGTATTTTTTTGCTTGTCCTGTGCTGCAGGGAAGACTACAAACAGATTCCGGTGGATTAGGATGGCTTAATTTAAATTGAATTTCTAAAAGAAAGAAAGTAAAAAAGTCGAATAATAATAAAAAAACGTTATACGCATAACCGGAAATACATTCGTATACATACCGGATATGTTCAATTTAAGTTCACCTTCCAAATATTGTCCTACTCGTACCCATTTGTAATCGTTCGGTGCAACTTGTTTAAAATGTATTATGTTATATCTGGCAGGTCCATCACCGTTCGGATCAAAATGAAATTCGTCACCGCTTAAACCTTGATAAAGAAAGGAAAGCGCCATTTTGAAAATGTATTAATGATAATAAAACAACGATAATTACACATATATATATTTACCCGTGAATTTAATTTTTCTTAAATATTTTAATAATTCGGTTCCTTTTATTGGTTTTAATTCGTTGCATATTCCGGGTTTACCATCGCATAAATCCATGTGCATGTCTTTGAACGCGTGAGCGAACGCCATAACGGCATCGCTAACAAATTGTAATTGTGCTTCGAACATGGTGTTTGTTTTTGTTAATTTTTCTTTTTTCGTACACATTTTTTTATATTTTATATTGTAGGGAGTCACTGAACTGTTTGGATATTTACAATGAAAATGATCTTCCCAAAATTCTAGAAAAAAAAAAAAAAAAAAAAACTTAATTTATTGACAATTAGAGAGAAAAATATCGAAAGCGATGCTCCGGAATGTTGTTGTCCGCCATATTGAATTTTTTTTTATTACTTTATTTTTATTATAACAAAAGTTTTAATTTTTTATTAAAACGCGAATTAATATTATACGCGTATTATACGCGTATTATACGTGTAAAGTTTTTTTTTTAGAACTTTTCAGAGAGAATTTTTATTAAATTAAAAGTTTGAACTGATTTTTTTTTTTTTTTAAACGAGACCGTAACGAT